>NC_046971.1:10079019-10371519 GCF_009769545.1 Cyclopterus lumpus | reverse complement strand
CCTCGGGATCCCCCAGAATGAGCTGGAAAGTGTTGCGGGTGAGAGGGAAGCCTGGGTCGGCCTGCTGAACCTGCTGCCACCGCGACCCGACCCCGGATAAGCGGGTGATAATGGATGGATGGATGGATGGGTATATTTTATTAATGATTATAAATGTGAAATAGGAGGGGTTAAAGTAAAATGATAGCATTATGGTGTTGTGTGTGAATATAATGCACAGTATTGTACTAAACTAAACACCACTGTATTTTATGTATATTGCATTTAATATTTATATTTATACCTATATTTATATTATGCACAGCACATATACCATAGCTGCCTGACATGTTTACACTAATAACTCACTGAACTACCTTATTAAGAAATAATGTATACATATTTGCATAATTAATTGATTATATATTATACATACAGCTTTTTATGTATTCATTTAATAGTAGGTGGTGTGTGCTTTTCATATTGTGAAGCCTTTTGAGACAAATGTGTGATGTATAATTGACTTGCAACACTTTAGCTCTCATAAAACATCCTCAGCAGACTGGAGGGTTTCTCTGTGTGTCCATTGGATGGCAGTGTGATGCCACAGTGACTCTGACTTCAGTCTAGCCCAGAAAAGACGTAAGGTTATGTAAAAAATGATGGATGGCTTGAAATGTGCATGATATCTTGATAAAATATGTCCATCCGAGACAAGAGTTTATCATCGAACTCTGTTGCCTGGAAGAAATGTCCGCACACCATCTATACATCTACATGAGCGTGTCAATTTAATCTGGAGGATGTCCACCTCCTGGTGTATTTGGGGTATCTGGAAAAAATAGATGCAGATATATTCTCACGAATTATCCACCAACAGTAAAATCTTCTGTGATATTTATACACAACCGCTGCTTTGTATCAGAGAATCCACGTGGTCCTCAAACATGCAGCATGAACACTTCAAACGGTGTGATTTTTCAAACAGTGTGATTTTCTTCACTGTTTCAGTATTAGGTGAAAATTACAGCATTCAATCTATCTGGGGGTTTTCCATGACGACCTGCTTACCCCCGTGGATCATCTCCACACATTTCCTTTAATTCTCACTTCCCATTCCTTCTCTTTCCATCTCATTTCCTTGGACTCACACTGCATCTTCACCTCTGACACATCTCTTCTTGCTCCCTCCATCTGTCCAACGCTGGCAGTCGGAGGAGCCTATCTTTACCAAGCTGTTGCTTGTGTTGCCTCTCCACAGTCTTTCTTGCTTGACGTGCTGTCGTGCCATGCCTGGGACTGTTCATTATCTTCTCCAAAAAATAAGGACAGGAAAACGCCTGCATCATTGAAACTGACAGTCTCATTTGCTGCTTTTTCTATTTTTCTCTTAAACACAATGTGCACATTATTGGTATTTCTAATTACAAACTCTCAGGGATCCATACGGCAGGAATAGACCAGGCGCCTATTTTCATTCCAGTCAAGGATTACACCAGATGATTTTGCTTATTAGAACAACTTCAGCCAGAGAGTAAGAGGAGGAACTGATAGTGGATGCACCTGCTGCACTCTTGACATGAAAAAACCTGCAGACTCTCCACGTGATTGTTTATCTTTTCAGTACAGCATTCTGTGTTTGTTCTGCATCTGCATAATTTACATATAATATGACTGCGCTTTAGCCAGGCTCAGTTATAGGCCAGATTCTGGATCAAACCGACATTAATTCTGGGGGGCAAAAATATACAATGCTGCACATCCTGCAACAATTTGCACTTGAGATAACACTTGGGATACAGAGGGAGCCTAAAACATGAAAAAAGGTGGGTGCAGTGGTTCTAAAAATAGACGGAGATGATGTAAGCACGGGTCTCCCGTCGAGTTGATGCGCTCGGCTCGCCTGCAGCCGTCTGTTGTAGTTTAGGGAGGGACGAAACCTCGGCCCGTCTGCAGGAGCTCGGCTGGCTCCGTACTCGTCTGTGTATCCTGCCCAACTCTGATACTCTGCTGCACTGGGAGGACACTCTCAACAGTGTCTCTGTCGGTTCATTAACCTGTTTCTATGTCTGCCATAGAAAATCAGGGAATTAATATTTAGAGAGACAGCTAAGGCGCTAAGACCCGTCTTTGTGTGTCAGGTCTCCGAGGTGCTCTCTCTGCTTCACCGCCTCAATGTTCTGGGTCTTATCTCCTTCCTGCTTCCTTTTAAAATTCTATACTTAATAGGCAAATCTGGCGCGAACGGTTTGGATTAAATTGCATCATCATCTTTTTCCATTTCTAGTTTCAGTCATCTTTGGTTTGTGTAACGCTAAGGAGGCCGGCTGTGGTGAGCAGAGGGAGATTCAGACATAAAATCAGAAGAGTGTACATTTCCTGACATGTACAATACAAAATATTCTGTAACTCGATGAGAAAAACTGTTTCAGTATCATGTTGATATTGCATGATATGCCTTGGCTGGATTTAAATGGATTGAAGATGAAACACACAGTTGTTTGACGTTTGATGTCAGAAGTAAAACAAACTGTATGAAAAATGCAAGAGCTAAATAATGAGAACAACCTGTCATCATCCTTGAAAATGGGATGAACGATTCCCTCAGAGTGCTGCATGTAGCTGTGCAAGTCATTTACCTTGATGCTAACTAATGTGTTGCTCAGAGCAGAAGCTTTCCACGATCCATTTTTAATTGCACTCAAAGGCAAAAACAACCCTTTACAAAACTCCATCAGCAAATGGTGGAAAATGTTAGATTGGAATGGTATCATTACAGTTTATAATTTTTTCCAATGCTATTACACTGTATGTGTCCAAAAAATACACAACTCGGCCACAAGTATGTGGACACCTCTGTTTACATTTCCTTCATCTTTGGGCCTGAAGCCGTACTTACAATTGACCCTTTCGCTAAGTGCGTCTGCCCGCTGCTACACTGTCAAACAGTCAGAGCTAATATTACCAAGGAGTCCACACTGTAACTAACTGCAGTTGGAGACAGAAGACCATGAAATTAAGGAACAACACTATACCTGTAAAGCTGGGTTGGTCTTTATTCAATAAAGCACTAATGTTGACCTGAGAATTGTGCATAATACGAAGTTAAGGAATCTTCAAAGCTATTTCACTTATCTTCTATAGGGACTTTAAATATCTAGCAAAATCAAGTCAAATTTCACTCAAAGCCCAAAATGTCAACCTCAACGATGAGTCAGTAAGACTCATCCTCTCTGGGCCATAAATGTTTGTACAAACATTCATGGCAATCCATCCAATGGTATAGATGATTGAGTCTGGACCAAAGGGATGGCATGTCAAAAGCCAAACCCTTAGCATGGCCAAAAGGACTCAGCAGCATCTCTTTCAGAAAGAGATGCTGCTGAGTCCTATGTTTGAATATCCACAGATATTTGGATATCTCCAGTCTCAACGGCTACCACTCTTCAAACAATCTTGAGAGAAACAAGACAGAAAGAAAGACCATTGAATCTCTGAACACAGATGTAGTAAAAATGATTCTTTAATATGGAACAAAATCAGAGCTCAGCTCCATGGCTCCGTCCACCCAACACACTCTGTAACACTGATGGGTGGAGGAGAAAGAGAAAATCAACACGTAAGATCACAGTCCGCTCGGCCAAAAAACAGGAGAGGCTAAAAAAACATGGAACGCAAAACCAAATTGCTACTGGGTTTGACCTCGAGACGCCCTCGCTCCCCTCCCTCCTGACCCAGGATGTGACCACATGGACAGGCCTCTCTGCCGCCTCCCAGGGCTCTCCTACCTCCTCACACACCTCACCCTTCTCTCCCCACCGTCCAACAGACGATGACCCATTGACCTCTCAGAGCCCAGTGAGGTCGGCGTGAAGGCGGGTCTTGGAGGAGCAGAGAGGCGAGTGTGACGGTCTTTATGCTGAGTGCGCTAGTTCTCAGAGGGACGTGAACACAGACAAGACCTCTTGGTTATTATCATGGCTCCAGTGGAAATGTCTGTGGTTCAGTCCCTCTGCTGTTTTACTCCTAGCCTACGCGATAATCTAATCATCATTAAAATGCTGCTCACTTGAGATTCAGATGGAATGTTTTAGAAGTTTTTGAGGAAATGAGACGAGATACGAGGGAGAAGGACGTCTGCGGAGGTCGCCCAGTAAGAACCCGTTACTATCCTAACACAGGGACATCAACAGAAGTACTACACAGATATGTACAGAGCAACCAAGCAACACATCGGAATACCGAGTAATAAATCTGGTGTGGGAAAGGGAAGGTCATAATAGTCCATACAAATGCACATATCCCACTACTTTTTGTTGTGTGTAGCTGGTCCAATCTTTAAGGCTATTCTCTTTATCTTGCTACAAACAGGGCGGCAGTGAAGCCACCACAACATAGATTTAAGTCACAGGTCTGTGCTTGATATCTGAATATGGCTGCTTTGTGTTTCTGTGTGCTGAGCTGGCAGCTGCCCTTCTCCTCATTGTTTAGAGAGGAGTCGAGAAGTACAACGTCGTAAAGAGAGAAAGTATGAAGGTATGAACAGGGTGCTGTTTTTTGTGCTAAATCATTCTCTGGTCCACAGAGTTCTGCAGGAAACACAAGGTAATGTGGAGGGTGACTGTTGAGAGCTGCTAATAGACAAAGAATCTCAGATAGATGAGGAAGCATGGATTACTGGTAAATTAGACCCTGGTGGTGTATGCATTACCAGCTGAATGGGAAAGTAAATGAGAAAAAATTGAGCAGAGGAAGTGGAAATCTATACTTGGTGGAGGATTAAGATGAAGCGTTGTAATGAAGAAGCAGAGGGGACATAAGGAGATACAGAGAGAGAGAGAGAGAGAGAGAGAGAGAGAGAGAGAGAGAGAGGGCATCTGCCAGCTTCAGCTAACAGTCATCCTGCACCTTAACACACACTGCGTCACATGACAAACTACATCAGAGAGGGAGGGAGGAGGGAGGCACTGCACAAAGAGCACTAGCACTACCATGGACGGACACACACACACACACACACACACACACACACACACACACACACACATCCACACTCACACACACACACACACACACACACACACACACACACACACACACACACACACACACACACACACACACACACTACTGCACAGGGTCCCAGTCTGCGTTCCACTGCACTCTCCTGGCTGCCAGAACCTCGCTGTGTCTTGTCAAGAAAAAACAAACGAACAAACAAACGAACCGATTAACAAACAAACGGACGTAAAGAAGAAACAACACACACTTTGGATCCCACTGGCAATAATAAAAATAAACCAGAAACAAAACCTAGGATATAAAAAGAGCCAGTGGCACCGGGGTTTACAGAAAGCATTTTCTCAATGACTGGCTTTTGAACAGCTCTACGCTTTTTCTTTTAGTCTACCAAGTATATACTATTAACCTTACCAGGCAGCTAAAATCTATACAGTACTGTCATTTTTCATATATTTATAGATATTTATACACTATACAAAGTTGGCAAAAATACATAAATAAATACATTAAATTAGATTGTACACATCACAATTGTGTGTTTTAAGTTAGAGCACTCTTTGTTGAAGAGGTGAGCCATGGCGAGTTGAGAAAGGAGGGGAAGAAACAGGAGTGTTACCCTCGACATCCCGCAACGCAAAGGAGTCTCCATCAGACTCGGTAAGTAATAGTTCAGTAGTTCAGTGTATGGCGTTAAATAAGTGTATTGCTTATTACCTACCTGATTACAAATGTCCACATTATGGCAGGAGTTAGAGGATGCTCTAACCGAATCACAAAGACTATTTACAACCAGCAAGGAAAGAAAAACACGTATTCTGAGGGATCTGGGTTTAGGGAAAATAGTCAGAATTTATTTTCAGTGCATCGAATAACGACAGATTGTGTGTGTATATTTTCCAACTCGTGGGACTCCCTCTAAAGGATGGGATTACAAATGAAGGCAGGACTGTATCCACTGTCCTTCGTGCAGACAGCTGCTGGGAGTATCCGCTGTACCATATCATGTCCATGGCGGAGACAGTCCTACAAGTAAAATTAAACTGATAAGCTCCATCCCTGCACTGTACACACTCAGCCAGATACATAAGGCTGTGGCATATGGAAAATAGGAAAGTAGGCGTACAGACACCTGCAGTGAAAATAACTACAGCCCTGTGCTTATTTTGTGGGATGCAACAGTGGGCTGAATATATGTATGTTGAGAAGGCACAGGGCATATTTTTCGACATCTGGAAAGATCTTAATCTCCTTCACTTATTTTTAAATCATTAAATACCCTTATTTCCATTATATGTCTGCCATATGGCGGCTTATAGCACTAATGCTGCGTTTCTCTTGCTGTAGTTTGAGATTTCTTACAAACATATCTAAACAGGAGACAAGCACATTATGTGGAGAGTTCATGGCAGTGCTCAATCATGAGTCTAACCCCGAAATAAGAGGCTGAATCACGAGCCCTTCACAGGGTCCGACGGATGAAGTCCGTCCTTCCACTTGGAATCCACTCCCTCCTCCATACATGCCCATCGCCATGTATGGCCTTCAGCAGAGCAATAATGACTCCCAATTCAATGAGGAAGGCATCATCAGTGTCAGTACAGGGCCAATCCCGTCCAACACAATGGCATTACAGTAAATCCCCAAGCCTATAAGCAGACAGGGTGAGACATGATGCCAAGCGACCAGGGCAGACTCCACAGGGAGGAGGACGTCTTCTCACGCAGCCACGGAGCACTTGTCGTAAAAATACAAAGATGCTTTGTGGCGTAAATAACACAGGCTATAATTTGTGCCACATATCGCTCAGTCCACTTCCTGAAAATGTGGTAGGGGGGTAAAAGGTATGCGGCAGTGTTGCTACAGTGGGACTGGGATGTTTTGGGTATCACTCCTTCCCTTTGCTTCTCTTGCCCCGACCTCACAGCACCTCCAACAAAAATACAGCGGACATCAAAAGCCCTTATTCAAGAAGGGCAGCTTCAGCATCATCAACATCACCACTGTTATTCATCAATATCATTGTTTTCTTCATCATTTCAAGTGACAAATGAAAACTCGGCGTACAACAAATGTTAATTTTTCACCAACGATATTTACATAAAGTTTCCAAAAACAAAAGGATTTTCTTACCACGTTTTTATAAAGAAATAACACCTACACACACACACACACACATACATACACACTGACCAACAGTCAAATGTGAACAGAAAGAAAAAAATATAGATTATTACTCGTTATTGTTTTTCATATTCCTTTTGTTACCATTTAAATAATGCTTACTTGAACCCTGATTGGGAGAAGTCACATTGGTTTTCACCAGATGCTTAAAACAATTGAAAGGGTGAGTTAGGGGAGGAGAGGTCCATCTGCGCAGGGCGAGACTCACACACACAAAAACAAAGGTGACCCAAAAGACTTCTGGGCTGACTCGTAATACAGCGTAATAAAATAACTGAAGTCTCTCCAGGATGGGATTACCACAGACGGATTTTAACCAACACACAAACACACACACACACACACACACACACACACACACACACACACACACACACACACACACACTAAAAGTTATCCAAGACATGAGCGCAGTGTAGCTTTAATTTAATATTGCACAAACTACAGCAAAGCAGGCACCTTTCCAATAGAGTGAGTCACTGACGCTCTTCTTAAGAAAGCCATATCCATCAAGGAAAACTAGTGTCACAACATAAGACAACGGGCCGAGAGTACGACAAGGACAAACAATATCAGGCTCAGGAATATATCTTGCTAATACCTTGGTGTGACCCCTTTAGTCAATAAAGCTTTCAGTTATTTAGAAAGTAACCGGAGAAGGGAAGGCTGCAGGTGACAATGATACATTTGGGTTGGACACACCTATTCCCTTCATAAATGTCTTAGACAAGAACAAAGTCTTCTCCATCACTTCATCCAGCTGCTGCGGACAGCTCGCTCAGTATCTCAGGTTTTAAACTAATGTCAGCATACTCACGATGGCAATGATAATATGCTGATGTTTAGCAGGTATAATGTTTATCATGGCTGTGACAAATTGTTAAAGGCATTGCTTTAAGTTAAGGAAATTTGCAGAAACTTGAAAATAGAAATTGCAAAGCGTTCCAACACTCGACGGATTAAAAAGTAAATAAAGAGGAATCTAATAAACTGGGTTAAGTTTAAAGCAATTTAAGCTGCTCCTAATTCACTGGCGATGTTGTGGGCAGTGTTTGGCTGCGTCTGTCTTCTTGATTTAAACCTCAGTCATGAAGCAGTAATTATCCACACCTGGCCCCAACCAGTCGGCTTCGCCAGGGAACCAAACACTGATGAAAGGCAGAACACAAGGAGAGCGAGTATACGCCCAGTTAGTCTGACAAAGTCTCGTCGACTGGGACCATCTGCAACACCGTCATGCTGTATTCATGAGTTCAGGATTGTTGAAGGTCGCTCCTGACAGTGTTGCTGCCAACAGAACGCAATACGCTTAAAGGCGGGAGACAGGTGGCAGTCTAATGAAACTGGGATTTGGACATCGCTCTCTCCTTTCCACCCTTTCGCTCTGAGCTCAGCATCCATTTAAATGTTGCTGCTGCATGACTGCAAAGCATACGGTTTGAGACTTCCGGTTATTACAAGGAAAGTATAACTTTCTGGATACTCTGTGATGAATCATATGCAACTGTAAAACACTGTGTTGCAGAAGTAAATACCCTTAGAAACTAAAGACAATATTCCAAACTCATTTGAGCATGTTGTTCTTGCCATTTCTAGAGCCATGAGTAGAGTAATCTATTTTAATGTAGATCCATTTAGATAAATGTTAGATACCAGCTCAAACAAAAACATTGTTTTATCAGCTCGATACTTGATGACCTTTCCTGATTTTGTGAAAAAAAGACTGTTTATGTCCATTTGATGAATGCAAGTCCAACATTAAACCTCTTTCGATGTTTTTTGGTCTAAAACACATTTTCTAGCTATCACATTCAGATTAGGAACCTCCTGCCTTTGTCCAAATGTCACTAATTATTTGATGACTGTTCCATTTAACATTTTAAAAATAGAAAATATTGTTCGTTGGAATTGCTTTTAAGGAGTCTGTATTCCAAAGCACTCAGTTTGAAAACCCTGCAGCCCTCCAGGCTACCTTGGAGGATGGGCCACATCACTCTGTGCCTCATGTTACTAAAAATAAAACCATATCCTACAGTTGAAAGGGTCATTGATGACTGAGCCTTGTAAACCCTGGTAGCATACCAATGTATCACTCCTTGAGCTACATATCATCTTGATGAAAGGATGGCAGCGGTGTTGTGTCGACTCATCGCCTGCACACCTGCACATTCAAACAACGTTTGGTTTTCACAGCCTCACACAGCGATCGCCTAATGATTATTTATCTTGTTTGGACTGACAAGCCTTTATCCCTGTCCATCATCCTCATGCTCATTAATGAGCACGCTCCACAGTTTAGTTTTATTCTTAGCGAGTATTACCTCTGCAAACAGCAGGTCCCTCAGGTCCAAGAAAGCAGATATTGCTCCTTTCTGACCACCTAATGGGAGTGTAATGTGCTGTGACACTGCAGGCAGTGGCTGTCAAAACAGTGCACCCTGTTCAACGGCTGGCCAAATGTTCTGAAGGGTGCTGAACTGGATCAGCGCATCGCAGCAGCCAGCACCGAGTCTCGCATGAAGCACACTGCCCAGAACACAGTCACGGCACAGTGTGCTGGCCGCACCGGCTTAGAGCGACACCAGACGGGGACTAACCTGGTGAAGATTAGACCTCAATTACATCATCTTTCAAGTGATCAGGATATCGTCATCATGAATCAAAACAAGCACAAAAGCATAAAGACACTATCAAATGTTTGCACGATAAGAGAAAATAAAACCCACGACAGGGCCCTCAGTATTTTCGGCATGGTTTTTAATGGGGCCAGAGATAGTAGGAACTACATTAACGGAGGCAGTGATGCTTTGACCAAAAAAACTAAAACTACATTTGCTTGCTAAGTCAGTCAAACATGAGAGATATTTGAAAGGTTGATGCTCATTTAGACATAAAAACTAAGCCGCTCGCTCCAGTAAAAAAAACAAAAAAAAAACTGAATAGCTGACAGGATTACGCTTCACAGGACTTTATGAATGTAAAAACACAGCTTGCTACTAAGAAAGAGTAGGCGTCTGTGTGAGCAGCTCCTAATGGCCGACAGTATTCTCTGCTTTGTGACTGTTTTATTTACGTTACAGAAATATTGAGCTGAGCTGAATGTGCCTGACAAGCAGGGCAGCTACCAGTATACTCTGTGGTGCTCTCAAGCACTCAGGGAAGAGATAATGTCTAATCTGCTTCTACAGTATCTCACAGTGGCAGATCAGACCGTCGTCTAATATCACACCCACCGTCTGTGATACACAGTCGGTCATAGTTTCTGGAAACAGCAACAAAAACTCAGAGAAAGCATTGTTATCTCATTTTTCTTTCGGTCTGTCTCATTGTTTCCAGACGTGCACCGATCATTCAGCATCATGGACTCGAGCAGCAGCATCCAGACTCTCGGTCAGAGCTCTGGCCGTGCTCGCTGTCGATCAACACGTTGTGTAATAGCACTGTAGTTTTGGCCGGGCCTCCGTGTGACAAGCATATGAGCCTGATCTTTCCATCCTCACCTAACATTGCAGACAGTAGCAGCCTGCCACCAGGAGTCGGGGAAGCAGACACACACACACACACAAACACACCGGTACACCAAGAGGAACAAAAAGAGGAGGATGAGAGCCCTACATCCATCCTCTGTGTCCTCCACTTCATCTCCAAACCCTGAAATCACAGTGCAGACGTCTCCTCTCCCCAACTGCTGCTCACCCTTTCAGATACTCCTCCCTTAATTTTCACCAGTACTGTAATCATCATCAAAACGGTCATCATGATTATTATTGTTATTACATTTTCAAAAAGTGCAGATAGAACTTTCCTGTGCCCTCGTTCAGAAGGCAGGGCAGTATAGGAGGATGGGGGACACAATGGCAGTAAGAAGAGCAAGAGGAGCAAGATGAGAAAGAGAAAAGAGAAGATTTCTGCCGAGTCTGAATTGTGTTGCTCCTGTGAACACACACACGCACACATACATAACCAGGCACATATTAGCGCAGCACACCATACAGTCAAAATCAGTGGAGATTGACTCCCATCAGCACGAGACAACAGCACAGGGCAGCACGAAGAATTCATAGCATTAATAAAGAGACAGAAGTGTGCACACACGACCGAATGCATGTGCACAAACTTTTTTGCTTCTGTTTTAATCTTAAAATTGGTAGAAGATTTTAAATTGGTTTCCTCAGTTGGTGAAAAATGACATCGTCGTATCATGGGGGGATTTCTTTTTTTTTTTTCTTTTTTTTTTTCATCTTCTTTTTTCTCTCTCCATCGCAGAGCTTTGTCTGGAAAATTCAGGAGCGATCCATATCACAAGTGTATTGTGTTCCCGCTTTCCCAGTTTCGGAAAGTTTATTTTTATTTTTTTATCTCTATTTTTGTTGGAGCTACAGCACAGCACCCACAGCACACTGACGAAGGGTGGGGGGGTCCAGATAGGGTCGGATACACTAATATTGTGCCAGAGGAAGAAAGAGAGGGAACAATAAGGGGAAACAAATAGATAAAGGAGAGCATAGAGAGGAAAAAAGAGGAGGGAGACAAGAGACAGTATCAACAATTCCATCTCGAGTTCAGCTGCTTTCATCACAAACCGAGTATTGATTGCTTTTCACAACTTCTGCTGAACATTAAATCACTTTTGAGTAAAAGGAGAGAGGACTGAAATAGGGAGAGGATATTGTACACTTGAGACAGATGACAAGGTGACAAATGAAGTGACAGGAGAGATGGGAAACAGGAGACAGGCTTTGGATAAGATACCGTATATTAGGCATGTGTATGGGAGAGTTCTGCCAATCTATTTACCTAATATATTAATATATATGTACATATTGTACATACTGTATAGTATTGAGTACCTGGAATAGTCATACAATAGGATTATATGAGAATAGATCGTTGATTCTCTGTGATCCCACGGGACTGGCACCTTAAATGGGTCGGGGGGCTGCAGTGCAGCTCGGAAACCAAGAGGTCGACAAAGAAACCGAATATCGGAACGCCGCAGGCAAAGTGCATAAGGACAGACAGACGTACAGACAGTCAGAAACAGGGGGACCATTGGCAAAGTGGCGAGACACAGAAAACTAAGACACGGTTGTATGAAGAAGAGGGGAGAGAAGAAGTGAGAAGAGAAATAGAGATCTTAAAAAAAAGAAAAAAAAAAAAAAAGAGTTTAAAGGTTTAATAGAGCAGATGGCTAATTGTACCCGTGTTTCGCAGCCTGGCAGCAAGTCAGTCTTGTGCATAAGGACGGGAGTGGGAGGAGGGGGGGGGGGGAGGAGGGAGTGGGAGACGGGAAGGGGCCATGGAGGAAGCTGGGCGTTGTCATCAGGCCTTGAGAGCGTGCCACTGGGCGACGTTAGTGCGCGGCCGAGCGAGCATGTCTTTCCAGTGCTTTACCTCCGCTGGTCCACTCTTCCACGATAGGTAGATCTGAGGGAGGGGAAGGAGAGAAGGGATAATAATGTAGACTAAATAATCTCTAACCCTTTTCAGATGTAGAGTACATAACTTTGCTGTCATGTTTCTTTTGTCATTCAGGCGTGTCATTTATTCAGACGTGACAGCATCTTTTCGGAAAGAGCCATGTGTTTGGCCGATATTTGGCATCTGGTACACGGCGACACTGTTGTAAGGTAATGACATGGAGGAAGAAAAGTGGTCTCAGTTCTCTCACGGGCTGCATCACTTATGGATTTTAAAATACATTTTTGTTGAGGCCTTAATCAATGAAGCCTATTTATGCCATGCTGTCGCTCCCTGGAGCCTCAGCTGGTTGCCTGGCAACTGCTAGAGCCAGGCTAGCTGTCTCCTCATGCTTTTAGCCCTTATGCTAAGCTAAGCTCACCATCTGCTGGCTGGAGCCTCGTGTTTAACTGCCAGACGTGAAAGTGGTGTCAATCTTCTCAATCAAAGTCCAACTGTTAACATCAGATGTATTTCCTAAAATGTCAAACTATGCTTTAAAGTTAATCACGTCACGTCACCGCAAGTTGACCAAGCTCAGTGGTGACCACTTCCTCTCTGAAAGTCTCTTCACTTTGTTGCATTTTCAGACATAAGACCTTTGCCATCACTTTTATGGCGTGTATAACACAGGGGGTTACCTTGCCGATAACGTCGTTGCGGCTGAGCCTGTCCTTGTCCATGACGGTGATGATGATGGTTGTCTCCCTCAGCACATGAGCGGGCACCTCGAAGGGGAAGGACTCATTGAAAATAGGGTTCAGACAGCGCTTCATCGTCACCGTCTTCTTCTTCTCTACACGCTTGTCCTTGTGCATCAGCCACACCTTCACATATGGATCTGCAACATGGCCGCAGAAAACAGCAGTTTACATGAGAGCGAGGATGAAGATGCTCACGGAAGGTGAATTTTGCAATTACTCTCTTAATTGTTAAAGTCAGGGAAGGCAGCAGGGAAGCAGATACCTAGTTTGAGCTCAAGGTCAACTTATCCCCTGAGCTAGGAAACATACAAATGAGGAAGTATTTATGGAAATAGGGCCTGGTATTTGTACCACCAATTCTGGTGCATTATCATATTCTGTGACACTAGCAAACACCACTCCTGCTACTGCAGGAAGCAGTAATGTTACAAATGTATGCCACAGAAAGCAATTCACATTGAGACGTGATGCTTTAAAGACCAGCAGCAGACTGAGCTGACACAGATTTGTCTGGGAGGCTACAGATCCTCATAGATATACAAAAAGAGAGGGCGCAGGAAAAGGGAGAGGTGCTTGATGTAATGTCAGCATGCTGCCACAGCTATATCTACGGAGCGACCCCGCTTTGGAGCTAAACGGCAACCGTCTTCTGCTGGACGAGTCATCAAATGTTTGAACACAGAGATGGAGCTTCCAATGCCCGGAGAAGGGCTTTAGACGGGTAAACAAGGGTCAGAAAGAAAAAAGGCTCAACAAACAAACCTGAGGTGCCCCCGATATCCATGGCTTTGAGATTTCGCGCTTTGATGATGTTCACAGTGATGATGTTGGCTGTGGGATTGTAGCAGAGAGACAGCAGCAGGTCTCCTCGTCTCCCCTGAGGAACACACACACACACACACACACACACACACACACACACACACACACACACACACACGCAACAACGTATGAATCCCCCAGTCTAATATCAGATTTCATCAGGGAAAATCAAACTCCAGATTACTCACTAGCTCGTCGTATCATCTTACATCACTGCTCTAACACCTTGTGCCAAACACAGATGGTCCAGTGACCAGGCTGGCATAGCTGAGCCCGTTGCTCACCCTGAAATTACGTCAATTAAGCTCACATGCTGAGAGCGCACAACAAATGGCGTTGCACTTTTAATAAACCTGTAACATCTGAATGAAAACACTTGATTTGTCATCGTTCGGCCTGATGGCCATCCCTCCTTCTCTTACGCTGCCATCACTGCAGGGCTTGAGCTCCTTCCAGAAGGTCTTTATCTGGCCCAGTTCCACCTTGTTAAGGGGGATTGACACCTCTCCAATGGGGTCATTCCTGCTGAAGCGGTCGTAGTCCAACACCTGAAGGTATAGAGTGCGCTCTCTCACCTTCTCGTAAGGGAAGCCTAAAACAGAGGCAGATTCAGAGGGAAGTTACAGAGAAGGAAAAACATATTCTTGACGATACAGAGAGGGCAGTGTAATCTGCACCGGGCTAACGGGGAGGCATTTGGCAAAGGCCAAAGTGCATTTCAAAAACTGCAGAAACAGCCAGCTATTTCTCTCTCAAATGAGTGAGAGGGATCATCACACTGTAGTCACAAAGAACTATTCATATTTCAAGAGGACTGACTATTTTAAACATTATATTTTACCACCCAAACACATTGGTCATTATGAAATAAGTTGAGGTCAGAGGTAAGACACTCCTGCACTCTGGTGGCTGCTACTAAACTTTGTTGTTTTCAATTGCTTAAACAAACAAGAGACATGCCAATTGGGAATCTTTAGCTGTTGGTAAGCGAAGCAGCTCCTGGCTGTAGTTTCATATTTTGTGTACAGATAACGGTATCGACCGTCTCATCTAACTGTCAGCAAGAAAGTGAATATGTGTATCGACCAAAATGTCTAACTATTGCTTTAAAAAGGATTTACAGTTATGCCAGGCCCTACACATTGGCATCACAGGCAACGACATAATTAACAATGTGGTCTTATATGAACACAAAATTATATGACAAAGTTTGAACATTTTGGTTATTTCATGTGACAGTTTTTAAGTGTTCAACTTTTAATACATAATTACTGCCATATTATGCTATGCTAAAAAAATATTGTAGGGATATGTGTAATATTTTGATATGTAGCTGAATGGAAACAACACAGACCCTCAAACAGGAAGGTTTCGTTCCAGTGGGGGTTGAGGTTCTTCCTCTTGACCTTGGTCTCCAGCTTGTGCTTTTTGTCAGGCAGAAGGTAGATTTTGACAAAGGGATCGGAGGTGCCAGAGAAGTCCTTGGCCGGGAGCTCCTGGCCCCTGAGTAACTTGACGGTGAGGGTTGTGTTCTGGAAGCTGTAGCCTATGCTGAACTGGATCCGGCCCAGTTTCTCACTTATGGGCCCTTCACCGTCATCATCCTCCGAACCTGGGGACAGCTGCAGGGGCCACAAATGCAGTCAATTAAATATAAATACATGCAACGGCAGCAGCAGCAGCCACTCGCATGAATCGTACAGCACACATTTCCTCTGACACAAGCACACATACACAGACCGTGAGCTGCATTTATATCACACCGTGCTCAAGCAGCGGCTCAAAGGTCTGACATTAAGAAGACTGAGAGACTTTAATTTCCTTTCTAATGTTCTTAAGAGGCAGGAGGTGCTCAGATTGAAGATAGAGGAGCTTTAGACCACCCATTCTCCCTCACAGCCACTCTGACTGCTTTATCACTGCTGTGTACTAAAAGGCCACTATCTGATAGAAGGCAGCAGACAGAGAGTCAGAGAGAGAGAGAGACAAACAGAAAGAGTAGGGGAGAGAGAGAGCATTGAATTAGGGGCACGATGAGAACTAAAGCACAGCTCACGGTTAGCATTCTGCACTTGAAGCTATAGGCTTTACTACTTTTCTCCCCGTGGCTCCACCTTCTGTCGTTATCCTTTATTTTTTTCTCTCTCTGCAACAATAGCACTGATTGTAAGCATTTGAGGACTTTGAGGGAGTTCATAAAGACCACTTTGTGCAAGTGTCTCCACTAATACTTTAAAAAAGACTAGCCGGGCTGTCTACTTTGCAGGCAAACTCTTTCTCGGAGCACTACCTCAAATTGTTGATTACGGTGCATTGGGTTAAAGCTTAAATTTCAGAGTGGAAAAGACTCACTTGCTCATCTTTTGTCAATATGGGTTTTAGAACGGACAGACAGAGCAAGTGTGAAATATTCTGAGTCTAATTTATGAAGCATTGTGAGTCACTTTGGATGGCATGTCTCGCTTGATTGCAGCTAAAGGAACTGTCTGTCTTTTTGTTCTCATATTATGGCACTATTATTACCACGCGCAGCTTTAAATTAACCTCTAGCATGCAGGATCACTCTACAACACGAGTCCTACCTGTGAGCAGGTAGAGAGAGCGAGAGAGAGTTGCCTGCAGCCACATATATGCAGATGTGCTCATTGACCATTACATTCCAAAACCATGGGCATCAATATGATTATTTCACTCTTCTGGTTTAAAGATTTCCAAAGGATTTATGAAACCGTTTGGAGAGATTAGTTTTTCATACAGCCACAAGAGCATTAATGATGGTTATGGCCTGGCTCACAGTTTGCGTTCTGATTCATCACCAAGGATGTTGGATGGGGTTGGTCGACTTTTCATGTCAAGGTCAGTTTACTCATCATAAGGAGTACTACTCAGCCAGTGAAAACAGCTTTCTAAAATCTAAGACAACACTATGGAACATACTCAGGACTAGAAGTCTGAATATATTGGCCTCTTTTGCTTCCACTCATTTTGTATCAGTCGATTGTGAGCCCCCTAAATTTCGCTACATGAATAAGTCGGCAAAATTCAATATTTTTTGTACTGTGAAACTAATTCCACGAAAACCCCCAAACTAATAAGGAATTGATCCTATGATTGTTTATGTAGCGTAAGCCTCATCTAGTGTATTTCTCTGTGCTGTTGATCACCATTGTCTAAAATATAGTATATACACATAAATGAGCCACATCGTTGCACTGGATGACATATGTTCCCAATAGAATAAATTGCATATTCCTCAAAAGACATAGATAGTCCAAAACCTATATGTTATTTATTCCCATTTCACTCACAGCTGTTTTAGGAAATAACTTGTTGACTCAATTAGTTCAGTGGGAAACAATGTGCTGTCACAGACAGACTAGAACACGCTAACATCATGTTAATTACTTTTAATGGGCTGTATTGGAAATTAAGAAAAATATAATAACCTACTCCTTAGTATAGGTGGGGTGGATGTGTGTGGTGGGATAGCAGTTCTTACCATCACCATGTCTCCGGTGAGGGAGTTGGCCAGGTCGTTTACGGAGGAGCGGCCGTCAGCATCAGGGGGTTGGCCCTTGGGACTGTTAGCTGGCTTGTTGCCCCTGTAAGCAGAAACACAGGTTGACCCGGAGGGGAAACGGCGAGGACATGTGCTGAGAAGCCAACTCGTCTCCAGAAAGAGAGAATATCTGAGCACACAGGGAGTCCAACCTCCACCTGTTTGGCGCTTGAAGGCCGCCTCTCTGAAACGACCAATTGAGTCCAAGTTTGCTTTGGATAGATGTCACTTCATAGTAGATTGTGCTTTCTCTAGCTATCATGAGCGAAGCCAAATCAAATCTGCCAAAGATTCCACAGATTAACGGCGGGCGCTAGAACTGAGGGCATTTGATGCGGTGAGTTGTGTTTGATGAAACTTGGAATCTGAGATGACTATACATATGTCCAGTGTGGCAAACATCCATATCTCTAACAAGAAAGTTATCTCCACCAAGTAAACAAACACATTTTCAGACAGAACAGAACCACTAAATTTAAAATTGGTCGAAAACCAATCCAGTATCTCAAAATCCCAAAAGAGTTGATGAATAACCTTATTTTAGACATTAACGGGACACACATGTATAATGACATGTATAGCAACATGACGTCACTATAAATACAATAGACAGACATGTATAGCAACATGGAGAGGACCAGACATGAACAGGACAGGATGTGGAACAGTTTTGTAAAATGTGTGTTAAAATCTCTTAGTTATTAAGAATATGCATCATCAACACAAAATATAAGTAAAAGCACAAAAGAGAGAACAGAGATCTCCCATGGCACACAGCTGGTACTTGTTAATGTTAATAGATGTTAAGTTTAGTTCCCTTGCAGGAGGATTGTTGAAAGTGGGACAAACATTCTTGGAGAAAAAACTCTATATTCATACATCATGAAAACAAGAAGAATCACAAAGTGTAAAGAAGAAAAATGAAAAGAGATTACATATTATGAGATTAAGGAAAGAATGAAAAAAAGACAGAAGAGTGGCAGGCTAAATGTGAACGTCCTGGCCAATGTAAATGTGACACATTGGACACACAGCACTCCATAGATGACTGGTCAAGGCACAGAGAGTGGCTGCACACTGAGACACTGTCAATAAACAAACAGTAAATACAGAAGAAAAAACAAGAACAGACACACAGAGAAATAGAAAAGAAATGAGCAGACTCAAGAGAGGATGCAGAATTTGCAGGCACACACACTGAACATAAATCATAAAGACTGTAGATAAGATACAAGGTACAACAAGGACAGTAAGAAATAGAAAAGTAAGCTGAAAATTGTTTATCTGTATTAGAAGAGATAGAAAGTATTAATAGCATGAACAGTGAGGTTACGAAAACCAAAACCAAAGAGAGTGAGATTGTTACAAACACCAGCACATTAGAGAGAGAAACAGAGCTGCAAGAAAAGATAGGGAATGAAGGAAGGAAAGCCTGGAAACACAAGAGAGGCTTAGTTTGGTCAGTCTGATAAGTATCAAAGAATAAGAGACAAAAATAAAGAGCTATATGCACATACACTATCTCTAACAGGAGACAAAGAGACGGACATGATAAAGGGAGGAAAAGAGCACACAGAAGAAAAGAAAAAGACAATAAATACAATTGATCACCAGGAAAAGAAGAGCAAGAACTATCACTCTACGAGGAGAGCTCAACATAAACGATAGATGAGATATAGTATGAAAGAGAAATAAGGCATAGATATACCATTTAAAAATATAATATCATTGAAAACATAAAAAGGGACAAATAGTAAGAACGTAGGAAATGCACATTTAGAGTGTCACCAAAGAGGGCGTTGGTAGAAATAACTACAAATTATAGAAGTTAACTTTTTATCTAACCTGATTTTCAACCTTTAAGCAACACTCTAAAAGTGTGGACTGGGGACACAAGGGCCAAAGCACACACTGGCATTGGCTACATGTGCATATACAATATATGCAAGTAGTTGTCACTCAGAGAGTGAAGGCAATGCCTTGGACTGGCAGGAAGCAAGGAGCCCACAGAAAGTCTGTCTGTCTGGCCAGCAATCTCTGTCGAGCTTTTCACTGAGAGAATGTACGTAAATTTGGATGGGAATGTAATAATGTGTACATTTTTGCTGAAGACAAGGACAGAACCGGGGGAAACTATTCGTACAAATAGACAAGACAGAAAAAGCAAGCAAACAAGACGAGCAAACAGACGATCACTTCAACCAGCAAAGGAAACAGAGCGAGACGGTGGGGGGAAGGAGGGATGTTAACCATTTCGAGAAGGGAAGGGAATATTCATCAAATGGTGTTAGTTGTATTAGTTGCCAAGGGAGGTAATTGCGTTTTCAGGAGACTGTTTGTCTTTTCACAAACTCTAAACTGCAGGCAACGAGTTTGAGAGGCAAGGAAAAGGCTGGGTAAAAAACACTAAACCAGGATCTGAGGATCAGCTCAAAAGAGCTCTAAAGCATGGAGAGAGACTTCAGGTTTGAAGTAAATGAAGCAAGGCACCTCCCTCCTCCTCCACCTCCCAACTATCGATGGGGGAGTGAACGTCTTCAATTATTCATTCTCCTTCATGCTTCATTCAGGCGTTCAGTTTTTAGGTGAGAGCTAGAGCGTCCAGGGGAAAGGCCTTTCTACCAGCCCGAGGGGGACCTCCACTCCAGCGCTGCCTCCAGGCTGTTTAAACAAAGCGGCTGGAGCTGCGGATTTGTTGCAAGAAATAATATACACCCTCCAGATCCAACAGTATATCGTGAAGATTTAGTTTCAGTTTATTTAATTTGTAAAAAAGCACTATTAATTGTGGCAGATGGTAATACTACAACTGCTACATTTAGGTGCCAATGCTTTTTCTGTCCCACCCCTTGGGGGTTGATATGGGAATTGATGATTTAGAGCCTGCAGTTGTCTACAGTATCCAGTGGGAGGCAGAGTGGTCTCGAGTTTAGATCAGATTCTCCCACAGCTAAGGCACAGAAATTGGGCTGTTGGCATAGCAACGGCTCTAGAAACAGAGACCATACATTTGAGGGTTTGGGGTGTGCGTGACAAGAGGATGTTGGGAGTGGACGCAGGGGAAGGGTGTGTTTAGAGGGGTGCAGCAAACAGGCAAACACACTGAGAACAAGGAAGATACGGTATAGGATATATGACAGGTACGGGTGAGAACCTCGCAGACACACACATGAACAGACACATGGAGGCAGGCGGGGCCACTTTGGGTTTCACCGTCCTGTGATACTATCCTGTTTTGTTACCTGACCGAGGGCCAGCAGCTCGAAGAGAGGGGGAGGGGGGGAAAGACTCCACTTCTAGGCTGGAGAGAGACGCGAAAAAGAAAGCCCAACCCAGCCCTCTTTTTTTCCCACCCTTCTGCAAACATGTCACAGTCAAACAAACACGCTCGGCTGAGACCATGAAGTGATGTATTTTCAAAGCCTATGCTCATTTTCATAGTCGCCCACTAGATCTATCATTCCTTTAGAGGCCACGGCATACTTTCCAGGATCATACATAGTCAAAACCACAGCAGTGAAGCATGGCGCTGCTTACATAACTCATCATCCACATGAAACACATGTACATTCACACTGGAGTCAGTCTTTCCTGCTGCTTCACTTCTCAGGCTACGGCCAAAGATTCTGCTGCGACATATAAATATGGATGCGTTCACTGTTACCTAATTACTTCCTGGATGTTGGAACTGGAAATGAGTCTAAAATAGTATCGTTTACTGAATTCCCTTTTCAGGAAGAAGCAACATGGGAGGTGCTAAATGCTTGCCTTCTGTGTCTCTGCTTCTTCAAATGGAAATTTAAAACCACAAGACAATTCAGCGGGTGCCAAACGTTGATCTGTATCAGCACTGTTTTATGTCTATTTTCATTTTATTAGAGGCCGTATTTCAGATGTGCTACTCTTACCTTTGGTGGCTGGCAATTGCCCTTTCGACTGATACATTTACGCATGATTACTTTTTAATCCAAAGACAAGCTTAGTGTCGACTACCTAAAAAAAGTTGTGCTCCCTTTATGGCCTCCCAACACAATGATATTTAGCATTCATGATGTCTCCGAACTTAATTAAAACAACTAACCTCTCATTCTGGGGAATTTCAACAGCATGAAATCATCAAAACGTTTTTGTTTTTTTTAAAGTCTCAAGAGTCTACCAAATGTTTTGCATCCTGATTAGATTCAACGATTGGCTCTGAGGTGGAGACTGCTGCAGATGTGCCACCTGTTCAGAGGCAGGACACACAAGTCCTCGGTTAATGCTCCAAATAGCTCTATCTGATCTGTATGTATGAGATGAGCATGTATAGAGTGCCTTCAGTCCCGCATAACGCATGGATGTGCACAGTACAATAAAGCACTCTCTCCCAGAGAAGATGGATTTGCACCCTGGAAATATTCCCTCATCCTCCCCCGGACATATGGATGGATGGATGATGGATATGCGACTGCACTCTCTTAGTGACTCCTTTTCTTCAGCCTTAGTGCTATCTACTTTGCCCTTACTTTTTGCATCTCAACACTCCCCCTGTGTTGTTTGGATAAGCACGGTGGCCACAGGGAGTCAAAGCCTCAGGGACAGTCTTAAGCAGAGCCCTGAAGACTTGGCTGATTAGTCAAGCATGTCACAGGAGGAGCAGACTAGCAGAGCATAGAATAATCAATGTACATATTTATGTACAAACAGATTATATTATCTAGAAGCATTGTAACAGCAAGGCCCGAAATTACCGCCTTAAAATGTTACCCAGCACATGCATGTGACCTCAGAATGACCTACCATTACATTAACCTAAACACATCCTCCACCACAATAAAGAGTGAACTCCTCCTCGTCAGACTAATGCAGTTAGAGCACAAACAAACAACCATGATGTTACATAAACACGCATTTGTATTAAATTAGGTTAAAGGTCATAACCCCCAATACAACCACGCTTGTCTTTGCCTTTCATGTCAAGATAAGAAATCTACTAAGATTATAAAGCATGAAGCATTATTATAGAGCCCAATTAACAGCCACTAAAAAGTGCATCCCTGAGTGCCCCACCACGTCTTTGAGGCAGAGAATATCCATCTATATTTATCCATATCTGCAAGATCCATTCTGAAACAAGAAAAAGAACTACACTGGCTTACACAAAATGATGTAACATGAATGGATGAATAATTGAAAGACCACAGGCAAGTGCATTAGTGTTAATGTGGCATGAGGATGTATCCCGCCTCTCCTGTGCTAAACATCCATCCTCATTGAGGCCTTTCGCTGGCTGCTCAGAAAGAGATCTAGATTCAAAGCTCTCAGGGATTGTGGCTTCTCTTTATAGAAACACTGGAGGAGAATATACAGCGCACACCAGGTTCGCTGAATCGCAGCAGAATTGTTTGAGTGAAGACCAATGAGGCATTACCGAGCCACTTGAACCCCCTAATTAAGCTTTCTGAGATCCACAACTTATGGATGCCTCGGATATAAACATCTCAGCACGTGTGGCCACACAATCTAAGCAACACACAATCATTGTAACCTCTGTTTTTTTACCGTGCAACTCCCTCTCTCTCTTTCTCTCTCTCTCTCTCTCTCTCTCCCCTGAAACTGTGTTACCTTGGTTATAAAGTCTCGGTCACCATGATGCAGTTCAAGTGGTCAGTCAGCTCCGGCATCACTTAATAAACAAAATGCGATGCAGAACATTTTCATCCAGCGATCGCACACAAGGTCAGTGAAGGAGCGTAATGAATATTACGCACTACAACACCTTCTCATGGCCGGTGGGGAAAGCAGTGGGTTCGTTTGATGATGGCCAAGCAACAATGAAGCATTAACACATGAAGGGTAAACAAAAGGCCCCTCTATTGTTATTTGTGCCTTAACGTTTTGACCCCCAAGCCGTTTTCACAAAAATTGCTACGGTTTGCATACCCATACTAAACTGAGTGTATCTCCTCTACCACAAGGGCCATTTGAATAATTTTGGTTATAATAAAAAGGAAACACTTGTGAGAATACTTCAGATGTGGAAATATCAGCCTATATATTACTTGTTAAGATTAAATGAAGATGGCACACAGCATAAATTAAAAAGCATTTATTATTATGATTACCTCTTTGGAATGATGCAGCTGAAAGGTTTAAACAAAAAATCTGAGCAAAATATATGAACAGTATTAGGCGAGGTCTCCAAAATGGGCTTTTGGGTCCATTGGGCACCATCTGTACCATTTGAGTTTTCTCATGTACCAGACTATATATATCTCACTTTTATATTACTAATGGGGTTCAATACATCCACATTTTTATTTTCTTATTTTAGTATTGTGTGTTTGTAAAATTTGAAAACGGCTTACCAATTATTTTAGCTCGTTGTGATGTTTAATTTCATTATATTATTTTGTGATCATTTTCCTGGTTGAACCTGGATAAAAAGCATATTTCCATATTTTGGCTGATTTTAGTGCAAGGCCATGAATATTAGTGTTTCCAGTGGTGCAAGAAGCACTCAGATCTTTTATTTGAGTAAAAGTAATAATACTCTGACGGAAAACGACTCCATTATAAGTAAAGGTCCTGCATTCAAACTCCAACTCAAGTTAAAGTGCATCGGTATTGTGATTATCATTATGTATCGAATAGAAGTAATCATTTAGCAGAAGTATCTCTTTATGGACATTATTAGATTGTGAATATTGATCAATGTGTTAGCAGCATTATATTTGCTCAATGTATGTCTTTATTTACTGTTCGGGACTTTAGTCCAGTGGTTATCAACCTATGTGTCCTATACAAGGGGCCACACAATAAAACTAGTTTAATCTTTAACTAAGCATTATTATGTATACATTAATATATGTATTACTATGTCAAATCTGAATCTGTACATCAACTATTAACTACAGCTGTTAAATAGTTATTTCCTCCACTGGCTATTGTTCCACTAATGTAGGTCACCACATACTAGTTGTGCAGAGCCGCTCTTTCGTATTCATCAACAGTGGAGAGATTTCCCTTTTATGTTGCATTGATGATGCAACATATAGGCCCCTTGTATAGGACACATAGGTCTGACAGTCACATAAACTATTCACATTAACGTCAGAGGCTTTATCGTTGACCGAGTCACGTGTTCAGAAGATCCTTTTAGCTGAATGGAGTGATGCAGGTATGGCGATGAGTGATGGGCACACCAAAGACATGTTTGATGTAGATGCACAGACTCGATGATCTGGCCACACACGGGCTGTGGAGAGCGGGAGGCGAATGAAAGGGCAGCTTTGTCTCCGTCTTGAGAGCCCCGTTTAGAGCGAGCAATAGGCCACGCGCTCGATTGATTAAATCACGGTCAGACATCAGCGAAGTCAGCACTGACACCACAGGGAATGATACACGCCCAGCAAGCGCACACCTTGCATTTCTAATATACTGTAGGCTTATAACATTTATTCAAGCCTCTAAATTTAGAATCCAATTAAAGTGCGGCTCGTCATTTATTATACATTTGAATTTGTAATCAATCGTGAAACAACTAAAACAAAGAGTGGCTCAAGAGGAATTAGTTTACAGCTCAACGGAGGGCTACACAGGAGCTTGATAAAGGGGCCAAGACGTTTGGAGCTTTCATTATATTTATATCTTTTTACTTTATCTCTTTTGTTCACAGACTGTGCGCTACCAGTCATTCTGTTTGTACTGAAATAAATTAAATGAACCTGAGGTTGATCTAGAAAACACCACAAAACAGTCCATCGCCGTTACGTCGAGGTGAGTCCTGCTGGCCACGCGCTGGACCGAGCGTCCCGCGGCTCCGGCTCGCTGTTTTGTCTATGAGTGGATTTCACAACCAGGTTTCCGTGTGAATACAAAAGCTGGGAAAGCCAGACGTAATGTGCACAGCAAATTAAACAGAAAATTGTACTCCTCTGTGGCTCGATGGGTTTCACACTATTCCTGAACAATGGAGATGTTTCAGATGTTCACAAAAGCAACATTGTCACTGTAAGAATATGTTCATGCTTTTGTGTAACTCCATGCAGCGCTGTGTTGACAGGGAAAAGGCCACAGAACGCTTCAGGGCAAGAGACTAAAATGAAGCAGACAAACCAAGAGGCAAATATCTCTCACTGATTGTCGATGGAGTGGAGCACCAAAGGCTAACTCCTTTATGATAAATAAAAGGTGCTTATTAGTTCCGGGAAGACAATTGCTGTCATGCTAAAGACGCAGGAGACCCGACAGCTGTCTGCAGTTGCCCACATGTGCAGCTTCATATTGCAGCTGTGCAGTCTAGATAGGAAAACAGTTACCATCTGTATTGTAATAGAGCCATAGTTTAAAATCATTTGTCAAATTGATGAAACACTTGTGAATGAGGAATAATTGGTGTGACGAGTAAATCTGAATTTGTTCACCCTCCCCTGTCATTTTGTTTTAAGGTGTGTGTCATATTATGTATCTCCAAATTGTCTCCAATTTGTCACAGAATCAAAGTGAGGTTAAAACGACCTAATTGGACTGCTGAGGAAATCGAGTGTTTCGCATCTGCCTCGGGCCGGACCCAACACAGGATTTCACTCTGACACTGTGGTGTTACACGCTGGTGCAAACACAAGCTCAGTGCTGTTTCAGCTGTTTGATTCACATTACACAGCCACTGTACTCATTTGTTAGTCTTAAATTGTTCCACAAAAAATTGGACCAATTCCTAAACAGAATGCTAAACTAATTATTTTGGGAGATAGGGAGATGCTAGTGAGAGTGGTGCATCCTTAAAGATGAGGGGAAATATTTTTGGCTTCTAGTGTGTAAGGTAGCTGGCGAGGAAACGGTTTATTTTTAGCAGCATGTTTATGTAAGTGACTAACATGTTGTAGAATAATGAGGAGGCTCTCTGGGCCCTCGGTGGAGCTACAGAGATGGGGCTCTCGGAGCAGCAGAGGGTGATTGAAGGAAGCTAATGAGCAGGAGGGAAAAAGAAGCAAAATCGGGAGTTGAAAGGATAAAAAAAAGGATGAAAATACATCGGAAATACAACAATCACCAATGGGAGTTCTCTGTAAGGCAGGAGTGAAAAGGCAAACGAATAGAGATGAAATGGTGGAGGAGAATGGCATTGCGATGGGGGAGATCATTATCAGGAAAAAAAGACCACTGGCATGAGAAAATGTTGCTTTTATGTGACGCTGAACTTTTATCCCTAAAAGCAGAAAAAAGCACCAGTGAGGATCTCACTGCCTTGATTTATAAACTAATTGCTGCTTTTCAGCTAACATCCAAATCTCTTTACTCATCTCAGCATTTCAAGCATTTTGTCTACATTTGGTTTCATAGTCAGCTCTCATATTTATTTATGTAACAGCGTTGAGCTCTGGGGCTATTTCAGGTGCAGGTCTGTGGCACAATGCACTTGAGTGCAGTGACTCACCGAAAACACCACAAAACAAAACTACTCTCCGCTACCAAGATTCTGAACTGATCTCTTCTTTCTCTTTGATATCATATCCTTCACATACTTTCATTTGCATCCCATCATTCTCTCACACACACAACAAGCACTCTCATACATTATCTGGTACCTCTTGTCAGGAGGGGGCTCCTGATTGGACGGTGGTGGTGCCTGCGCTGTTTCCTGCGCTGTTTCCTGCAGGTCAGGGATATTGGCAAAGTCATCTTGCTCGGCCACACCAATGGCCAGAGCCAGGACCACCAGCTTCCCCTCACTGGCTCCCCATAAGATAAATACGATAAAGAGATAGAAACAGAGAAAGAACGAGAGGCCAGAAAAGAGAACAGATGCAAAGGATAGGGAAATCGGACATAAAGAAGGTGTGGTGCAGGGGGAGAGAAGAAAAGAGAGGTCATTTTAAGTGACAGTAAAGACAGAAAGCGGCGGGACATTAAGAGACCTTATGACATTAAAAAGAAGATGCCGTTACAGAGAAAATGGTCATAAAGTGACAAATACAACACCCCGGCAGTAAGCACTTTGTCCAGGGAAGGATATTTAAAAGGAACCTTAAACTGAAAGGCCAAATTAATAATAACGTAATGATTTTAATGAAGTGGTGCAACAGGTGCAGGCTGTGTTCACATCGTACAGACAACAAATAAATTAAGGGAGCTGTTGTGATTAGTTAATGATAGTTAATGGATGTGATATTCAGCAGCTTGCACATTAGCTTCCACACATGTAAACGGTATGTACAGGCCTGTATGCACACACACACACACACACACACACACACACACACACACACACAACCCACACTCACAGTAATTCATTTAGCTATTTAGCCTGCCTTCTGCTTTCCCTCCAGACTCACCTTTACCATCGAACATGCCTGTCGTCTTTCTCCAGAGTTAAGATTTAATTAAGCCTCATTAAGAAGATCTGGACTAATTGTTTCTATTTGAGTGACACAGTATCTTGAGGTGCTCGGTGTATGTCACCGTTTTCTGGGTCACTGCTCTCTCACTCGCCGTGTTGCTCTCTTCTCATTTCATCTTCTCTATTATGCCACGCTCGCTCTCCAAATCCCCTTTCCCCCTCATCGCTATCCTCGGCTCTTAATTCTCTTCCTCCTTCCCTACTTCCTGTCACCCACACCCCCTGTTCTATAGCTTAAGCCTCTGTCTGCGTTACAATACCTCCGCTAAGAAAATACAGTGCTGCCAAGCTGTGGAAAGATATCCCCCTAAACTTCACAATTTAATTTTTATTGCATGCTGTCATAAGCTTTTCTTGCAGCTTGTTTAATCATTTTATGATTATACGTCTACAGCAGTGGTTC
This sequence comes from Cyclopterus lumpus, assembly GCF_009769545.1. Taxonomy (NCBI): domain Eukaryota; kingdom Metazoa; phylum Chordata; class Actinopteri; order Perciformes; family Cyclopteridae; genus Cyclopterus; species Cyclopterus lumpus. Next base: position 10,343,008 of record NC_046971.1, on the reverse strand, counting down.
CCAGCCTTTAATGTTGGACACCCACAAGAAACCCACAACCGCTTTCAGCTTAACTTAAGCACCCCTTCACCGACACCACACGTCATAAATGTTTCCATTTAAAGGGATTGTATCTATATTATTTATCTCAAACGTTTATCACTTTTAGCTAACAATCTGAACTTTTAGTTAATTATTTTTATTTATGACTTTCCTCTAACGATGTCAACTGTTTATCCTAACAACAACCTTTCTATTCATGACTTTTAGCTATTTCAACTGTTTATCCATCACTTTAAGCAAACTGTAACGTTCTATCATTTTCTTATAGCTAACAATCTGACCTTTTAGCCATTACATTTCTGCTAACTACAATCTTTTATCTATTACTGTTAGCCAACTATTTCAATCATTTATCAATTACTATTTATTACTTTTAGCTCATTGTTTCTACTGACTATTCATGTATTCAATATTGAGTCAACGTTGCAGCTGACTCAAAAATGTCATATTAATTCCTTAACCAAACAACTCAATAATATTTCCACATATACCCTAGAAAATGGTTCTAAATAGTTTGATCGGTGGTCTCTAAAAAGGCCGAATTAGATGACAAAGAAATGCGAGAACATTTATCTAAAATGGCTTAGACTGTAGTGTATGTTACACATGTTGCCTACAAATAAATAAACCGTTATCAAGTCGTGAAAATGTCTCATTAATCAATCTTAATACTATGTAACTTTACATTGTTTTTAAGAACAGTTAAATAAATAAATACAGCAACACGATAAATACAAAGCTTTATATAAAGCCTGTGATCCGTGTAATAATCCTGATTGAAGCGCCCTCAATAATATATCCAATGGCATGCGGATTATATTGGTATCAGCTGTCAAGTATGAGCATTTACACTCAATAATATTGGTAAAACAATCAATCATATGAGGTGTTGCTGTTGCAAAGAAGGAAATACATCACAAAATATGACATCACTGTCACATTTAAAATGATGAGTTGACTAGTTTAGTTGAGTATTATGGGCGATAGTGTCGTTGACCTTGGTTGTGGCGCGTTTGCTACTGTACATTGTTCATGCTCAGCTAGCCGGTGACGTTAGCTCAGCTGTGTCATATTCCAATGCCCAGAGAAGCTTTTACACAAATAACATTTAAAAAAAACAAATGTCGAGAAGCTAATGTAAAATGGATTCAGTGCAAAGAGACATGAAACACATGTTTTACTGGCAGTGCCCTTTGTCGTAGCTTCATTGCCCCCTCTCTCCCTCCTCTGCTGCCCTCCCTCCACTTCTGGCCTGAAGTAACAATATGTCGGAGACGTAATGGCGCTGGTGACATAAGATCAATGATTCAGGGTTAACACAAATCTACACACAGCTGCTTGAATCTTGTTCTTTTACCGATGCACAGTGACGCGTGGACGTAAACACGCTGACGCACATGTCAGCAGGCTAACTGCACAACCAGCATTAGCATAAAAGTTACAGTGGTACCAGAAAAAGAGGTGCCATTTTAGTTGCTCATGGAATATGTGATTAGGCCTACCGGTGTGTCTCCTAAGGAGTATAGTAACAGTCATTTAAATAGATGGCTCTGAAATAACATCATGTAATTGAGTAGGATGCATTAATATAAAATGTGACTTTTTATGACATCACTCATGAATATTATGAACTAGCACCACCAGCTCTGTCCTGCAAAAACAATTGCAGCAGACAGGCTGAATGCCATCCAAGCAGATGTTACTGTTTTGCAGAGCGAACAGAGTAAAAGCCACAATTTTATGAACACGATGGTATTTCATTCTAAAATTAGGAAAAAAAATATTATTTTTTAACAGATTGCTCAATAAGAAGCTTTGTAATTCATAACTGATCAATGATAGATTACTTTATATGGAGAACACTATTATTTAATTAAACAATCAGTTTCAGCCAAGATTTGAAAGGATCATAAAACAAGTTACCATGTACTCCCCCTCTAAGATTAACATCTAATAACCATAATGTATAATTGTTATTATCTATCTATGACGTCTTGATTAAAAGACAACAACTTATTTACATTTATAATCAATTTTTCATATAAGCCATCCTCTGGCCTCCTCATCTGCAATTAAAGTCATCATCTTACAATACCAAACAAACAATATAGACTAAATAGCCTTTTGTAGCTATATAAAATATATTTGTGGCAGCTTTACAGTGAAAGCAATGACAACTTTGTGGAAGAATCCTGCACATGCTCCAAACACACAATCTTGTATAGCCGTGAACCAATAACACACACCTACACAATACACATGTATGCACACAATCACATAGTACATCTTTTTGAAAGACAGAAGTAATATCCTTCCCTGGATATCAGATGCAAACTGAAAATAGACAGTCGAAAGAAGAGGCACAGAACACAAAGGTAAAAGCAGATTAGTTAGTACTTAAACATAGATACATTAATAATAAGACACATTTGATTCTAAGACATTAACTGTTGCAAAGAATTACCTTAAACAAATGCTTAAAATAACTCAGCATGTACTCTAAGACACAGATAAAGACAGAGGCCTGAAGCAGGTAGCACTACAAAGACTCCATACAGATATGAAGGAAGAGTGGAAGAAACTCACAGGAAGGACTTGACGTCCATGCCACGACTTCGCATCTGGTCCATCGTGTAATCCCAGCTTCCAGGATTGGCGCGAGAGCGCCCTGCAGCTCCAGCTCCCCTACAGCGAGAGGCCCCTGCTCCTGAGGGGCTGCCCCGTACACCCCTGGGACCGCCTCGTGTACCTGCACCCCCATCCTCACCACTGCCGCCACCTCCCTCTCCTCTCCCAGCACCCCCGCCTCCACCAGGCTGTCCGGGTGCAGTGTGTAATTGTCCCAAACTTTGGGATGTGGTGGGAGGATGGCCGAGACCAGGGCCTGGTGGTTGGATGAGAGGCTGCTGAAGGCTCTGCTGGCGCAGCAGCGTCCGAGGCCGGGAGGGGATGTGCTCCAAAGTGGACGTATACGATAAGACTGGACCCCCAAAGCTGGGAGGGCAGAGGAGCAGGGAGGAAAGAGAGCGCGAAGAAGGCCACGGTCGGCATAGCATAGGATGAGGAGGAGGGAGGATGGAGTCAGAGGGCACGGAAGAGGAAGAAGGACAAGTAGATGTAGGAGAGGAGCCGTGGCAACAGGAGGTGAGTTGGTCAGGAGCGGTGAGGTCAGCAGATGAGATGTAGAAGAGAGGGAAAGAATCATCATAGATGAGACAAGGCGGCACAGGGCAGTAGGGAGACACAGCGGACGAAGTCAGGTTGACGCCAGAATAGACACAGGAGAGTTCATCCAAACAGGAAGTTGATGGTCGAGAGGGGGAGGAGGAGGCAGGAAGAAGGGTGATGTTTGATGACAAAGTGAAGGAGGAGGCAGAGGGAGGAGCGTTAGGAGGTGGAGACAGGAGGAGGAGGAGAGAGAAAGAGAGCAACGTGAGGCAGCAGCAGTAACAGCAGTAGCAGAAATAGCAGTAGAAGGTGCAGCCTGAGTGGTCGCTGTGAGCCGTGTACTGCTCATAGCGCTCCGGGCAGCAGCGTGCAGACGGTGAGCTCGCCCTGTGCGTCTGCGTCAGATGTGTTTGCACCTTGCGGGTCTGTGCGGTCGCAGCGTGCTGTTTGCGTGAGGGTGTGTTTCGCGTGGGCAGTGGTCGGATGTGCACCGTCCGCACGGGCGTGGCGCGATTCTGTGCTACGTCACTGCGTCGAGGCCTGTGGGTTGTAGCTTTGCAGGTTCCAGGCCTTCTTGATGAGGGTTTTTTGGTCTGGTGAGAGATCCCCATGTCCTCTACTCGTCAGTCAACTTTTTCCATCTCTGATAGCCTCTCTTCCTGCGTCTAAGTCTTTTTAGTCTTTTAAATATGTGCTGCACCTCTAGAGACATCCCAACAGCCAACCAAGTCGTACAGTATGACTCCCTCCCTCTGTCAGCCTCTCATTTTCCACTCCTCCCCTTCATAAATGCTCATGCCTTTCTCACTAATGTTATTACTGACATGTTATTTAGATGCCAACACTTACTGAAAGATAATTTCTGTGTTTTGTGGGCTCTACAGTATCCTGTATAATCCTTTGTCTCGTTTTTTCTTCTCACCAAATATATCTTCCTCTCTCAGATCACTGTGTAACCCAGACCGGAATTAGGTCACGAGAGAGCTATTCACTTCATCAGTTAGGTGCAGTTTACTCCGCTCCGCATTACTTCACCTGACATAATTCTGCATGAGGCTTTTAGTGTCCATCATATCTGGCTATCACAATAAAAGGGATAAAAAAGGGTAATGGAAGGTATTGTAGAAATAAAACACTGTGTGGGCCAAACAGAAGAAGAACAAAAGGAGTTGCTTTACACAGCAACAGAAAGATGGGGAGTGAGATGGGAACGATAAGAGCAGAGGGGTGACGATGGAGGAGAGGCAGAAAATGGGGTGCGAGACACAAACACAAGAGACACAGACACTTATAGCGGCCTGAAAATAGAATCCAATTATAGACAGGGGGCAAAAAGAAAGATGAGAAGAGGAGAGAAGGAGGGAATGAGGAGTGAGGGAGTGACGAGCGGGAATGTGTTGTGGAGGAAGCATCACAGGCACGAGGTGCCAAAGGAAGGTGCAAAAAAAATCATGAAGAACTGAAAACTTACTGCCTCATTTACAACACGCTGAATATACACCCTAACTTGTGTCATACGTCATGGCTGTGGGATACATGCAGTCAGCGGCCAACACCAGTTCACGTTCAAGCCTAGATATTAAGTAAAAGGTGGGTTGGGAAGGTATGAGACATTATCTCTCAGTGTGTGAAAATGAGATTATTTCTGTGTCGTATTTTTGAAAGTACACTTGCAGGCAGTGCAGTTTCACATAAATAAATCATATCCTCCTGCAGATTCATACACTGGGCTGTATTGTGCAGCTGGGCCGACTGTGTCAGCTGAAGGTTTGAGTCAGTGGGATACAGCTAGGGCAACTATTGTTATCTTCTGGTGATGATGAGAGTTCACATTTCCCGAGTGCTCACACTTTGATCTGTGCCAGCACGCTCACTGTGACACCTGAGCTGCACTTTCCTCCCTACTGAACTTGACCTAACTCTCCTTGTGTCTACTCAGAACGGATTCATTCATCTAACCACAGCTGCTGCTGCTGCTGCTGCTGCTGAGGTAAAAACTAGGAATAACATTTGCATAGTTAAAATGTGTCAATTCTGCTGCACAGTGAAACGTTTGATTTTTTTTCTACCCGGTTCTGAACTCACTCGCTGGGTCTCAATCCTCCGGACTGCATGTGGCCCTGGACGGTCTGCCACCTCCCGGCCTTCACTCCCTCTGTCACCATGCTCTTCACGCTGTCATTGCGATAAGGACCCCCCCCATCATCCCCATGCCCAGTTGCTGCCCCCTTCTGACCCCCTGACACTGCCCCACTAAGAGAGAGAGACAGGGTGCCGAGGTACCACAGCAGACAGAAGGTACAGAAGAGGGAGAATAACGACAGGCAGAGGAGAAAAAGACCAAAGAGCGTGAGAATGACAGACAAAACCACACATACATACACAGGAAAATAGATTGAATAACCACATGGCTAAGGGGGTGAGACAGATCAGTAGAGTGTGTGACGGGGGCAGGTCTAGTTTTCCAGGCCAAGTAAGAGGCAGGAGGAGGAAAAGGTCTGTGTGGAGTCCAGTGTGGAGGAAGAGGGGGATGGGGGAGAGGAGAGGAGGGAGGAAGAGGAGGAAACGGAGAATTTATAGGGAGCCTGTGGAGGATGGAAAACCAGCAAGAAGTCACTCCTTTGGGCCTGGAGGACCAATACTACACCTGCCAGCATTCACTAGTGGCAACAGTGTGTGGATGCTGGTTATTTAGGTCTCATTCTCTCATTCATTTAGGCATTTGGGGCCTGAGATGTGCTACTATACAAGCCAATGCTATAGTAGCAACTTAGAGCAACTGGAGGACGGCTTGAACTCAAGTCCCTCATGGGCAAATAATCAACTCATTTGGGAAGTCAACCAAAGTGATATTCTGTGTAATACAAGTGCATTTCTGTGTAATATTTCATATTCTAAAGAGTTGCTTGTCATCTGATCAACACTCAGCATCGATTACGGTAAACAGGAAGTAGTGAAATACCTCCACCACACAGTAGAAATTAAAATGGTACAGAAGTGAATCAATGTTCATACTTAAGAGAACTTGCCAACTCGGATTTCCTCTCAAAGCTGGTTTTAGGTTTAAAATGTCACATCTACTCTAAAAGCAGTGATGATCAAAAATAAAGCACAGTAGTGCCCTCTGGTGACATGACTACATTTCATTAATATGCTTGGTGCTCCTGCTCCAGGAGACGCAAAATATGAGGCACAGAAAACACTGTCGTCTGGTGTGTACGCATGGGTCGGGGTGAGGAGGGGAGGGGAGGGGGGGGGGGGGGGGTTGTTCTACCCTTGCATCATGTCTCTTTGAAGGTCACCTTTCACATTCAATTCTGACCAACTGACCTGACAGAGCATGTGGATAAGTCATCAATCACAACAACAGCATGAAGCAACGGTCAACACAAGAGACGTGGGCCTCATTTATCGAGCACACGGTCAACGTCTTTACTCCTTAATAAAAAGAACACATAAATAAAGGGACCATGAATCACTAAGAGCATTAACAGGAATATGGCGTTCAGATATCAATCATGTTTCTGGCTGACTGACAGTCAAAGGGATTTATAAAAGAAATATAGTCACAAAGTCCTTGACAGTTTTTCATCTTGAAGCTGTCAGATTGATCAAATTAAGTATAATATACTTGATGCATACATTTATAAAATAGCGTTATGTTAATTCCCCATGACTTTAAGGTTGTGTCGATCCTGTTGCTGGCATCAAATATATGAAAAGTTCAATATTGAAATATTATCATATTGAACTTCCAATCCGATAAATCCTTAAACATGGAGACTGATTGTGCCGGGTAGCTAACCTGTTTGATAAATGAGGCCCAGTGTCATTACAGAGATTGAAAGCTGCTGATCTCGAGAGAATCTCAAACTGGAAATAATTCCCAGCTGTCTTTTGGCTTTAGGGGCATAGTATGGTTCAAGGCAGTAGGCCGCCCCATCTCCCCAAGTTAAAATATATTTGTAATGTTTTCTTATTCCAAGTGAATGTCAGAATTGTTACTGGCTCACATGCACTACAGAAAAGAACTGCTCAATTGTCCCATTACTGCAGTGAAAAGTTGCTGCTGGAAAGACAGGGCCTGCTGAAAAAAAGCTTTATGGACAATAAATGACAACCTTGAGGGTTAAAAAAAAAAAGCACTCAAAACATGAGCACTCGGGTCTAAAGATGGTTTCCTGAGATCAGCAGCCATCATCTTCATACTGCAGTTTTCAGACAGCAATCCATATGTCCACCGCCATCATGAGCAAAGAGCTGCCTCCTTTCTGCAGGCCATTTAACACACAGGCCTCAACAGCTAGGTATATTAAAGAGGACCAGTTATTAGACAGTTTATCAGACAGATGCCTGGTTGCAGGATGTCTCAGCTTAGAGCCTTTTCCGTGCCCGGAGGGAGAAAGGTATGACCTTGCTACTGCTTTATTGGATTCAAGTGCCTAGTGAGTGAAAAAATGACTTTTATTGCATTAAGTAAAAACACTGTTACCTTATCTCCCATATGGCAGACAGTAGACACAATGTTAGTGCAGTACACATTAGATATTAGGTTGATGGGAATCAGAGAGAAGCCACAGATGAATGTAAACCACAGGTGAACACTGGCACCACACCGCAACCTGGTTCAACGGTCAACCCTCCACAACAACAACAACAGCAACTATTTCAGTTCACACAAGCAAAAGGACAGGGAGATACACAGATTGCAGATACGGTGGGTTAAAGTGTGTTTGTCTCTTTGAGAGGGAAGTTACGAGGGTTGTCCGTCTCCATGGTTACAGCCCCATGGGAAAGAGGTGAGAGGTTAGAGGTCAGGAGTTAGTGGGATGGGCAGGGCTGTAGGGAGTGGGGGGGCATCTGAACATGCGCCTCTGTTCATTAGAAGGTGACGGTGAGAAGTTCGCCCGCGGAGGTTACAGGGCTGTGCTGTTTTGATGCTGCAGTAATAGTCGAATGGCTGTCGCAGGGATGCTGTAATGTGTGTGTATGACATTCCCTGCACTCACATTTTCCAAGCAGATTATGACTAATCATTGGTAACCATGTGTGCCCTCCAGGGTTCTAACATTGGCTGTGGTGTTATTGTTGTAGTTATTACTATTGTTGATGGAAATCTCATTATACAACAATAATAAATCTAGAAATGTGAACTTTGTGTGCATTGCAACACTGTGATATTTATAGCATAGGCTTTTGGCTAAATATCCCTGGTTACTCGTGAGAAAATGTTGTAAAAAATAAAATAAAAAATAATCGAGATTATGAAACTAAGCTGTGCGGCAGTATAACATCCACATCTAATGGTTCAATCTGATGAGTGGCTCGTGGTGGTGACGGGTGCACAACTAGAAAAGAGGATTGTGTGAGGCGGGGAGAGGAGAGTGGCACTGCCCCTGCCTCGTTACAGCCCTGCTCAGGAGGAAGTCTCTTACCAACCTTGGACCAAGACTCACTTGAGTGTGAGGCGAGGATCTCCATATGGGGCATAGGGAGAAATGTTTAGTACGAACTCCTTGGGCGGATAGGAGCTCCACCTCTGCTGCACTGTGCTGCTGTCATTGTTATTCCAAAAGTCTCTGTCTAGGTCACTGTGGCCAAAGAGAGAGACAAGTCAGAGCAATACAGCTATGGACGGCCTTCGGCACCAACCAACCATTCCCAACAGGCGTTCCTGCTGTGATGCGTTGGCTTGGTTTGAGGAAGAGCGTTGGTTTTACAGCTGCACTGAATGGGAGTTTGAAACAAAACAGGCCCAGATTAATGTCTATTTTTTCCACCTGAAGTTGACAAATCACCATAGTTGTTTGATAAAAAAAAGGGGGCAGTCTGGGGGGAAAAGGCATTCACAAAAGCTTTTCATAAAGCAATGTGCTGGAGCAAAGACAGAGAGAAAGAGAAGGAGAAGCACGAAAAGAGGAGGTCATAACCTGATGAATACATAAAGCATGTGATTCATTTCTCTTCATCTAGCACGGCACCGCTGATGAACACATTTGAGTAAACATCAAGAAGTCAGGCCCCCGTCCTCGCCGTGAACGGTGAGAACGCATGAACGCATGAGACACAAGGTAGAGAGATAAATCTCAGACAATCAGAGTAGAGGAGGAAAAGGTGAGCAGAATCACTGATGTCATACAAGTCACACAGCAGTGGCCAGAGCTGTAGCACAGGGACAGAGCAGGAGAGAAAGGTAGTGCACAAAGAAAGGGAGTTTTGAAGCTGAGATGGCCAACTGAGCACACCAATGCTGCTGGAGCCAGTGAGAAAGAAAATGCAAAAATTAAGAGACCGAGGGACTCAAGTCAGAATACATTCACACAGTCCATCTTTAGTGATTAAAACCAGAAAATCCAAAGTAAAAACGAGACATTCAAAAATAGCGGAGACAGCAGCAGGCTAAAGAAGAGAAGTGGTGATGAGCAGGTTAATAGAGGCATTTTGTGGAATAAAGTAGTGTACTTGCATTACAAAGCTGACATTTCCTGGTGCTGACCTATAGTCTTGTTTCATCAAGAACAGAAAATACCGTAATCTTAGTTTGAGCCCTGTAAGAAATGTTAAATCAAAATCCTCCCAAACATGTATACTCAACGATTTCGCAAAGAGCGCTCTCAAGCCCCTCTCCGTTTACTTAAACCTGCACCAGTTTAAGCCGTGCAGACCTATAAGTGAGACCTATTTTACAACCAATAAGATAAGTGCAGGAGCAGGCTCATCCAGCCAAGAGCTTCACAGGTAAAATAATGCAGATTTAATCTAAACTGATTAAATCACTAAGCTTTCATTTAAAGTCTAACCGAACATGAGCTCGTAGAGATTGTGCTCTTCGAGATAAAACACCAGGCCTTATTTTCTGCCTTGTTTGTCTGGTGTACGTCACAGCGTTCAAAGCTGAACCAAATAGAGTTTATTATCACCAGATTATTCTACCCCAACCAGTTACCAGGCGCTTACTTGATGGCTTTCTTCTCCCCTCGCCCACGTGCCGAGTCTGGAGTGTCTGCTGTTTCCACTCCTGGCTTATTCCTCTTCCCCTTGAGCCAAGCAGAGAGAGGAGATGACAGAGAAAGCAGAGAAACAAAAGGTTAGCTTAGATTTGTCCTTTGAAGCTCTGTTTTTGCTATACTAATTTCAAGTGTAAATGCCTCTCCCATTATCTGAGGAACACTGTGCCATCGGTCCTTTACCTGATGGTCGCCTGATTACACTCATCAAAGTCAAATCAAATCTGCTGTGGAGAGTCATTTCTGACTATGATTATCATTCGCACCACCCTGAAATTTACATGGCAATTGCCTCTTTAGTGTAATCCTCTGGGTACTGGAGAGAAGCCTCTAGAAAGCCTTGCACCAGCCTGATTTCAAATAGCTAGAGCATGACCTGCTGTAACCATGGAAATAATGGCAATTTAAAGGTTTCGGAAATGGAGGTCTGCCGGGCGCATTCTACTGGAAAAGCTTATTACAGTTAAAGGTGATTCACACATGTCACAATGCAAGTAATCTCTATTGACACTTTGCTACAAGTGGGACAGGTAGGGGATCAGTCTAAAGGTGCCCTGCTCCCCAAATACCATGCCTGCTCCCCTGAAAGTGATGCTCTGATACACATCAAGGATGTAGGCGAGGATTTTCCAGCCCAGAAAATGAGTAGGAGGAAAACACACTGAGCTGCCACCGTGGCTTGACTTGGACAATTGGATCTTAAATTGAAGGGCAATTTCCTGTGTTGGGCTTGCTTGTTGGGGATCGAGCATCGAGCTTGAACTATGCAACCTCCCTGCTTCCACTTTACTCTTCTAATGAGCCTTCGTAATAAGCCTTACCAGACCTCACTTGAGTGCTGCTCCATGGCACTAGGACCCAGCGACACCGTAACAGATTTGTGCGTTTTGTCATGAAAATGGTCAGGCTTTTTGCCGACAAGATTTGCTTTTTTCCAAATATAATATGCGTCTACGTCTTTTTTCGCTCACTGATTGTGTCAACTGTCTTCAAAATGTCCACTGTGAAGGGCAACATGCATAGCCAATGCATTGCATTAGCCTAGAAAGCCAATGATAATCAGACTTAATTGCCATTTTGTTTCTTTTTTTATTTAAGTACATTGTATACATTGGCTCAGTGGCTACTGTGGCTCAGTAGTAGAGCAAGGTCGTCCTTCTATCAAAGGATTGGCGGTTCGATTCCGCTAGTTCATGTCGATGTGTCCTTGGGCATGACACTTAACGTAACTGGGCCTACGATGTGTGAATGTTGCATGAATGGTAAGATAGTTCTTATGGGCAGGTGGCACCTTGCATGGTAGCCCCTGCCATTAGTGTATGAATGCATGAATGATGACATGTAGTGTTAAAGCGCTTTGAGTGGTTGGAAGACTAGAAAAGTGCTGTACAGTCAGTCCATTTACCATTTATTTATGTCACCTAATTTCTTGTTGGGCAGGTGGTGTTATTTGCCCTAAGTAGTAAGTGACGCATCTGTCCTGCTAACGTTATTTTAAGGTGACATTAGAAACGCGGTAGCCATTGGGAGGACTGCCAACGGGGAAACATGGGGGAAAACTCTGAGATGCAATGAGCCGGAGTAATTGACTGAGTTGAGTCAGAGATCTGCGTATGTATGATGAATGCAATGGTCAGAAATAGCAGACCCGTATGGAAAGGCAAATTGTGCCACTGTTTGTGTCCTGACGTAACCTCCATCATGTCCAGATAATACAGACATCATTTCAAACTACTACTCTTTCTTCAAGAGGTGTGTTTGTAATTTAAATTTATGGATTAACGCTCTCTTTATAAGCTATGGAAGTCTATATACTGAACACATATCCGCATGTTCTCAGCCCACACTAGAGAGACCATTCATGATCTTTCAGTCGGCTTTGGGCGTTTAATAGCTGTTATCATTGGCTTGATATGCTGGCTAAATACATGACATGACTTCCTTGTTTTGTACAGCATTTTAGGAACACAAAGATGCATACAGCCAACAATTAAAGCTCTAAAACATATCCATGCCCAGAAGGGAAACTCTTCCCCGTAAAAAAACAAAAACATTTCACCTAAGCACATCACTATAAATACTGTATTCTTGTACGGCAATTTCTGGGGAGGCGAAACTGTCTGAATCTCTGTCGGACGGGGACAAGCTATCAAAGGAAGCTCATGTATCATTCAATGCTCTCGTAAAAATGTCAAGAAGGTGGAAAGACACGGAGAATGAGCAAGAGAAAGAGTACAGAAAGAGGGGTGAGAGCTTGACAATAGAAACTAGATTTTTTTAATTTTAAATTTTAAACAGGCAGTCAGATGGAGAGAAAAACAAGGACAGTGCAGGACGGTATGTGAGATAACGAGATGGGAGGAAGAGACAGGTGCGAAAAATGAACTGAGAGAAACAATGAGTGACAGGAAGTCCCGAGTGGATTGGATGTGAAAACAAGAAATGGATGGGCATTGAGTCCAACGATCCTCATTTCCATACACACACGCACACATGTGCACACGCACGCGCACACACACACGCACACACACACACACACTCAAAGAATTACACAGCTTTAAAACCATCGCCGCCACCTCTTCCCTTCATCTGATTCACAAGAGTGGATAACAAACACTCTTCTTCTATCTTTAGGGTAATTGTGGAGGCTGCAGAGATATATAGTGATAAACATAACAAAGCTCACCAGCTCTAAATACAAGATACATAAAGAAATTCTGCTCAATACCCAAAATGAGGGTTAAAGCATACCAAAGGAAGAGTGAGCAATTCCCCCTCATCAGCCTCTACTCAAATGCCCTTGAAAATACTTAAGTCTAATTTAAACCAGCCGTCTTTTTGTTCGGCAACAAATGGTTTCACACGATTACAGTATTCAGTGTTGTCTGGCTCAGATCCATGAGTTTAAAATAGATAGGGGGAGTCAACTAGCACATGTGTAACTTCACCGTTTGGGTGTTCAAGTTTTGAGCTCAAGCACGATATCTGGCGAACACCAGGTACTGATACCATCTACAGGGAAGCATGGTGGTGGCGGCCTCGTGCGATGAGGGTGCTTCTTAGTGGCAAAGACATGGAGACGGGTCAGAATTGAGGGAAGGATCAATACAGCAGATATACAAAGAAGACCTTGAAGAAAACCTGCTCTATAGGGCACCCAGTTCACTTTACGGCGCTACAATGACCCGAAGCATACAGCCAAGACAACGCTGGAGTGACGTTGGTACACTTCTCTGACTATCCTGGAGTGTACACCATTTTGGGAACCCAAATATGCATACAGCCAACTATTAAAGCTTCAAAACATCTGCATGCCCACAAGGGAAAAATCTTTCTTGTACAAAAAAAAAGCATTTCACATAAGACAAAGCCCAGACTTCAACCCTCATGGGCCATCTGTGGAGAGAGCTGAAGATGGCTATTCACAAACGCTTCCCATCCAATCTGAAGGAGCTTGAGAGAATCTGCCAGGAAGAATGGAATAAACTTCCCAAATGCAGGTGTGCAAAGCTTGTAGAGACTCACCCAAGAAGACTCCAAATTGCAATTGATGCCAAAGACGCTTCTACAAAGTACTGAATTAAGGGTCGGAATACTACAGAAGTACACATTTTAATTTTTTATAGATTTGCAAAAACATAACTAAAAAATGTTTTTACTTCGTCTTTTTACGAGTTATTGAGTGTAGATTGATGATAAAAGATGGCAATTTTATCCAATTCAATTTAAATCTAGAACACAATAAAGAATGAAAAAATTGAAGGGGTTTGAATCATTTCTGAAGCCCACGTATATATGAATGTGAAGTTTTATTATGCTATATCTATGTTGCATCAGCCATTTAAGCCTCAAAACTACGCATGTTCGCGTTCATCCGGCAGATGTAGTCAATATGACGGGACCAAAGAAAGAAAGTCAGGTGGCAATGTTAAACTTGACAGTGTTAAAGATTGACAATGTTAAAAAGCTTGTCAATGTTAAACTTGACAATGTTAAACTTGACAGTGTTAAAGCTTGTCAATGTTAAAGCTTGACAATGTTAAAGCTTGTCAATATTAAAGCTTGACACAAACAAATTATTGGACTGAAACACTGGAGACCGGTTTGTGAATTTAAAACTCAAACCATGATGTTTCCTGACCTTAACTACTTACTTCAACCTAAACATAACCAGATATTAACCATAGCGTTCTAATACCATAAAAACTCATTTATTTTTCAACAGCAATGGCTTTTGCAGACAAGTGATGTCGTCAGATCAATTAACACCTCTGTATCCAAGTTTTGATAAGTAAGGTTATATCAAATTTAACTAGGGAAGCTCCAAACAATAAATACAGTATGTTGACAAAAGTGGGCTAAGCTTGAGGATCGTGCATATCTTTAATGAGTTTTAAGCACTGACAAATTACCCCAACAACCACGACAGACTTCCTTTGTTTACTATCTGTTTCAGTTATTTATACAGGCGTCCCACTGGATGTGCTGCATTCAAAAAGAGTGATGGGGCCCACTGAGGCTTCATATGTACCGGGGCACAGATTTTTTTTTGCTACGTGACTGCGGATGAGTGAGAAGAAAACTTGGCGTTGGACTGCCCAGGGTGATGCTGAGGGTTTTCTTGAAGAGACATGAGAGGAGACAGAGTGAAACTACCACTCTCTCTGGCTCAGTTGGCAGTGCACTGCCTTCCAACACCCAGCTGTGTTTGTTTGCTGCGAATTAGCAGGCAGCAAGAGTCTACATGCTCGCTCAATATTACCCACATCACACCATAATTAGAGAGGAGTACACTATTAAAATGGTCGTCCGCTGCTAAATCATCAGTGGATCATTCGTTTTGAGCATCTGTCAAAACGATCTATTAAAAAATACTGTGTTCTTGCTGACATTGAGAAGCGAGTAATCGCAGAAACATAACGTTTAGTTATCACCACCAACACTATATGTCACTTAAATGTGACAGGTCAAGGTTTTAGATCTACATAGTGTGCTCTTATTATAGGATTCACAATGGTTTTGACAATTCTCCTTTGAGAGATTCTATAATTATTGATTTCCACGTCTTCTCCCTCCTCTGATTGGCATAATTACTATGATCCTCCTAACAACTGTGAACTCCTAACATCCAATGCTCTCAAAATGCTGAAGATTGTTGATGTGAGCCCAACAGGGATTGAATCAGGCTGGGAATCTGGTCAGGCCCAATCTCAACGCAGCTCACAACTATGTCACATGGCTCACAGGAGCAAGCAGAGGGTTTATGAATGCCAAACAGCCACGGCTGCTCAAACAGATGTTAGCTGCACCACCTCTGATATCCGAAAATCCCACCCAACACCTCCAACATGAGCCCCCGCTGACAAACAGCAGCCCCACGACGCAGCGGCTTACCAACCATGTGATCTTTTGCTTGGTTTGGTTGTAGTTGTTGTCACCAACTTTCTCTCTAATTACAAAAAAACACATAATAAAACCAGACATGAAAACACACAAAAATCAATTGATGCATACAAATATTTGCTGTGAAACCTGAGTAAGAAATGTGAAGGCACTCATAAAAATGATATTGGCTGAGCACATATTCTTAAGATGCATCTATAAACAGCAATAAGCAGGCAGAGCAGGCAGCAGAAGGGGACCATAGCGTTCATTGCGCAGTTTTTCCAGGGGGCTTAGATAACAGAAAGCCACGCAGGAGGGAGGCTTCAGGATGACCGCACATGAGGACTTTTAAAATAAAACCCATCACACTGGTTGCCAGAGCTAAAACACCAAAAGCAACACTCACCCAAAATGTCTTGTCTATTAACCTATGAATCATAACCA
Organism: Cyclopterus lumpus; assembly: GCF_009769545.1. Classification (NCBI taxonomy): domain Eukaryota; kingdom Metazoa; phylum Chordata; class Actinopteri; order Perciformes; family Cyclopteridae; genus Cyclopterus; species Cyclopterus lumpus. The sequence goes on along the minus strand of NC_046971.1, from coordinate 10,326,962 downwards.
AAGTTGGCATGGGCCCACTCGCAACTGACACGTGAAGCTTGAGGCAAACATTTGTTCTCATGAAAGCTGACACTGTCAAAGAGTACACTCGGAAACATCATAAACGAAAGTTTTAGACGTGGTAGCTTTATGTAAAATTACCATTAACCACACTTTTTACCTAATAATTAGTTATTAGGTAACAGACAATGTGAATTCTACGCATACAAGATACGCATCTATAATGAAGGGTATCAGTTGAAAGTAACTGTGTTTATGCAAATCATGCTGTATATACATTATAATCATGCGTTCAGGGAATATAGGGCTGCCATGGATAAACAACAGATACAGAGATCAAGGGAAGTGAGTCAGCACAGACTGTAAATCTGTCGCGCCTTCATGGTTGTTAGTCACGTATAGAAATCATCACACCTTAAGGATGAGGATATTAATGTGAGAAAATACACAATGACACACACTGCTTTGTCGAAGTGTAGCGCACTGTCAATAACACATTCATCACCACAGAAAGGACTGCAGTTTGTCTCAGTCACACTTAATTATTTTGTACATTAAGCAGCTGTGTTTAATGTGGTTTCACACACCAGTGGGCGGCTCCCATTTTTCCCAAAGTAAGTGGTCTGAAGACTTCAAAGGGTTTAATTAACATGTTAATGCCCCTCTGTTTTACCCATCGCCACCAAACACATAAACACACACCCTGAAGTAGGCTAACCAGGGCAAGATTCACTGATGGAGATAAAAGAAGACATGCACAAACAGCATCTGCGTGTGCGAGGATGTGGTTGATAGTGGCCATCACAGGGTCATATGGCCAAGAGATCGTCACCGTATCCCAGTCCGGCCTGCTCTGTGGCTGCTGCGTGCAGTCCCAGGATGGAAATAAGATTCATTTACACATAGAGCAGTGCTCGAGAGAGGACCTCAGGCCCTTTCCAAGATGCTGTCAGAAGAACTAACTCCATCCACAGCTGCAACCAACACATGTCATTCACTGCTCCATTTACTTAAAGTGGACAAATATCAAATATAAAACGACATTCCAGCGTATCACTGTTCCATTTCAGCACAGACTATTTCCTCCCCGGTTCATATACATTATAACGTTCATCGACAAGTAATCAAGTTACGGTCACCTTCTAGGGATTCAAGCAATGCAAAGGGCATAATGTAGAGAGGCATGTGGCATCCAGAGCCGACTGCAAATGCCAAAGCCCACCATCTGTGGACCAATAGGTTTCACAGCGGTGCAACGGTGAGCTGAAACAAGTTCGAGCCAACATGAAACTTGAACCTGTGTTCCTGGGTAGTACAAGCACAAGATGATTCAGAAATCAATTAACTTTAAAGGCATGCAAATCTGAAAGGAATCAGTCAAGTGTAGTGGCCGTACAGCTCTGTCTTCCTAATGAGTGGCTGCCTCTCTTTAATCAATCACATTTTAAACCACGTAATCACAATGACATGCCCTCTGTTAGAGGTCAGTGTGCTTAATCTGTGTTCTGTTCCTCATCAGTGAGTGGACTGCTATATGAGGCTGTATCAGCACCGTTTATTGATGTTGGAGCTGTGTCTTTCTGAGAGATTAACTAGTTTTTTCCTGGACTGTTGTAGTCATGTGGACACTGATGCCATCGACAGCAACATGCAGTCATGGAAAGTCAACAGGTACTGTTGTTAAGTACAATTTTGAAGCACAATACCACACTGTAAAAATACGCATTTCAGAATGATGTATATTATCACATTGAGTTATGGTGATGTATTGATATAGGGTTTGGCTTGTTCATTCTGGGCTAATGGAGTAACATGGTGGCTAACACATTTTCATAATACTAAATATGGCCATTAGCTGTGTAAATATCTTATATTAGCAAACAAAAATATTATTAATTGATGCAAATATAACCCATTCATGCACATGGCATTCACAACACTTCCAAACAAGGTGGGGGGATGGGGAGCATTTAAAAACATTGGCGGAGCTTTTAATGTGTCATCTCTGTTATGAAGTATCTTTGGTTAAGGACAGGTGAAGTCATCGGGCAGCGAGTCTCTCAAGAGTTGTTGCATGTTTTTGGGACTTGTGGGTAATTATTGTAACTATATAGACACAAGAAATACCTTCGCCGACAATCCGCCCCACATGACATTACATTTATGCTATCCACTCTCATTGCTAATTGTTTTGGGCATTCAAAGTGTCGTTTTCCCACACTCAGGAGCCAATTACATTAAATTGTATAATTTGTAAAATAACAGACATAAAATGTGAATCGTGCATTAATCAAGAACTATATTCATTAGTAAAAGCTCTAAACACCTGTATGGTTATTAACTGTCGTTTAGCACAAAATTCTCAGTTCAACATAACCACGCATAATATTTGAACAGATTTTCATAATATTTGCACACATTGTTTTTGCACCAATGCACCATTGTGCCTTTTTCAAGTACAATCACAGCAGACAAAGCATGTTAACATGAACAAACGCAACAACAGTACATGTACAGTGTGTGTTAATGAAGCTTGTGTTGGGGTGCGTGTTTAAACTCACCAGCTTGCGTTGACACCAACCACAGACGCCACAAAGAGCCACCAGCCAAACAGCACACACTGTCACTGCGAGGGAGACCAGGAACACACTGAGGGACACTGAGCCTGCACACAGAAATTACATTGAGGCAGAAAAATGAGTGATGCTTTTAGTTGCATACATAGTTCAATTTTCTTCATTGTGTGTAAAATAAAAAAACATGGGATATTTGCTACAGAGCTGATTGAATCATGTTGTCGACCCAAAATAAAGCTCTCCCTGCCCGTCTAATTGAAAAGCCTGCAAAGCTGCCATTTGTACATTCTGTCATAAGGAGCTGAGAAATACAATCTCATCACTACCCCCTTCATGCTGGAGCATTTCAATATCTTTCCAATAAGGGCTGCAGCCAGGCATCACTCAGATGCACACACACACACATCACTGTCATGGTGTCACAGCTTGTTAATGGACAGGATGAAAGAGAAGGGAGGAGCGGGAGAGGGAGAGGAGAGAGGAGAGGAGAGAGGAGACAGGAGAGGATGCTTAGCTGACAATACAAGAGAGCTCATGATTAATGGGGATCAGTAGATGCCCAGAGAGAGAGGTGGATCTGGAAGAGTCATAAAAAAACATAATCTTTTGCTGAAAGAGAGATTGGATGTGTGTGAGAGAGACAATTCACAGCTGCACCTGTGCGCCTGTGTCTGTTTACATGATACTGTTACAATAAGTGGATCGAAACTCGTGAGCACTTTGAGCGTCAGGTTGCACACATTTAAACACATTCAATGGCCTTCACTTTAGAGGACACGGATATGAAGCCTAAATTGAGCTTTGATATTTGCACAGCAGGGAGGATGCTAATGTATTCAAATTCATGATTTCCTTCGAACAATTCTGATTCCTAAATATACAGTGATAACCGGGTGTCAGGAAGCATTTTCACGCCGCTGAGTGACAAACACTGACAAACACCCATGCTTTCCTTTCAATAACTGGGTTTGTCTTCGACGCTTCTCCCCAATTGCTTTCTCGTTCCCTTCCTTTGCTTGTCACAACTGGCCTTTTCCTCTCACTCCTCCATTTGATCGTTGCTATATTCTCCACCTCGTCATGTCCTCTGGGAACAGACGAGCTCCAAAAGCAGGAACAGTGGAAAATAAGAACGGGATCAGCACTCACTATATTCCACAGTCTTCACTCAGCCTCGACTACTGATTTGAAGTCGATGTGACACCTGAGGCCACTTGCAGTGAGAAAAGAGTTCATCCAAAACAGCCATGGACAGCAAATTTAATGAAAGGTAGATGATGATTAGACTTTTACTGTTAGACAGTACATTAAAATCCCATTATAACACACATTCTACAGTGTGACTGTAACAAATGAACCATTTAGTTTGTGCATTTGCATGAAAATGTCTGTGGAAATGGCGAAAAAGGGAATATCTTGGGTTGTGGATGGAGAGAGACTGTAGACTGTGCAGGGAGGGATGGAGGTGAGTGAATTCAGCACTCAGCAACAAAATCCACTGCACTATTCTTATGTTGATTGTGCTTACATGCTTCATATATTATGGTTAATTTACAATTCATAATTACATTTCTGACTTCATTATGCACCACATTGGATTTTTGGTATACAGAGATGAGGGGCCGTGTTTTCTATAACCGTTCTACTAATCTTTTGTTTTAATCACGCTACAATGAATGTATGAATAAACACTTTTATGCTGTTGTTTACGAGAGGAGTTAGTAGTGTGTGGTGCAAGAAACACAAGTCAATCCAGTTTGTATCCTACAACGTCTCCTCAGAGGGAGGTGCTCAGTAGAAGTCAAGTGTGATAGGTGCTGCCTGATTGATACAAAAAATGATGATCTCAAACATCACACACTACATGAGTTTATCTCCTGACAAAAGCAACTGCTCCAGACTGCAAAACACGTAATCTGACTTGACTGATCTGATCGTGAATTATAATCATCGTACTAGTTGTTACAAGTGACCCCTACCATTATTTATACAGTCAAAGAGACTGCTAATGGTAAAAAGGCACGTCCATGACCCCCCAAGCATGAGAGGGTCACACAGCCAGCTCCTGAATGATGAATATCAGTATACATAGGCGCAGGGTAGGAAATTTACTTTTTTTTTCTGGGCAATTTTTGCCCCCACTGACTGAAATCCAGGGGCATTTATAAAAAAATTACATTTTTTTATAAATTTTTAATAACATTTAACATTTGTTCAACATAATAAATATACTTATTTAGGCTTACAGTATATGAGCAACTGTCATCAAATGACAATAAGAAGACTATTAGGCAGTAGTCTACAGATTCAAAGTGTTTTCTTGGATTTTTTTTAACACAGAAATCAGACAATCATATTAAATGTTATTCTTATTTCTTTGTGGATATTTATTGTTGAGACATTTTTTAAACAACTATTAACAATTATACATTTTTTATATATTATAACATACATAACAATTTTTAAAAAAACGTAATAAAAGGGCTATACATAGATTAATTAAATTCAATTTACAACCAATTTTTCAGAAAATGAAAACAAATATTAAATTATATGTACAGTGTAGACAAATAATAAATATGTAGATATACATATGAGTGGCTTATTTGTAAAAGAGCACCAGTTCATCGTCATCTACTGTGTCACTGTCAGCCATTGGAGAAGTTGCTGGTCTGACCTGCTGCCTTGCTCAGAGGGTTTTATGTGAGGCCGCCTGGCTTTCTCCTCACAGCAGACTCTAGACATGCTGCATCTTCTTCTTCTGGTCCCTCCAGTGAGATCATCATGAGGTCTTCCACTGTGTTGAGATTGAACAAACAAAAATAACAATAGTATGTTACATGTGATAAGGGACTTAATCTAAACATGTAACCCTTGAAACCCCCAGTCAACTGCAGTCTCAAATAATTGAGGATTGTTGTGAACCACAAGATGGCAGTAACTTATGAGGATGTGACTGCACTCTGGCTAACGTTCGCTAGCTAGCAAGCGAGCCTTTGGAGCTAACGCACCATCGGAGCTATCTAGCTAGCTAAAGCGAACTAAATAAGTTCAAAATAATTACTCACCGTTGTTGCTCCCCTTGATGAAGTCCGCAGAAGAATTCAACGTGTGCTGGATGACGGCGAACATTTCTCCTCCCACTCACAGGAGCTCAAGAAGCTCCACTCGGTTCATCACGCACACGCAAAATTGAGGCGAAAATCCCAAACATTGATATTCAAACTGGACCGGGTCAGGGCTACGAAGTTCATTAAATTATCATAATTATTAGAGAAAATTATGGGGCATTTGTTGCCCCTCTCCTAGTGATATCAGGGGCAAAATAATATTTCTAAGGGGCAGTTTTGCCCTTTGCCCTTGTGTATTTCCGACGCTGCATCGGCACTCGGAAATAGAAGCAGGCTATATACTCTGTTACTGTATAATCATAGAGAGGTCAATAAAGTTGAGTCCATTAGATACCGTGACATCAGCAACGATAGCAATGGATCTTGAATAAGAAACTGGTTTCCAGCTGAGAGCATCTATGGGAGCATCTAGTGCTAAGTGACTCAGTGATGGATGTTCAGATTCCTGAAGGGCTTAGATAGTCAGGTGGATCTGTGAAAGCCAGCAGCTGATGTAGGGCCCCACGTGCTGTGCGCGTTGTGAAGGTCTGGGGTGGGGTGAAGGGTGGTATGGTTTATGATCTGTGTCAGTCATGAGGGAGTAAAGAACTTCCAAATACAATACAGCATCCACAGAGGCCACGCTACTGCACTCAGTAAATGGAGAGCCGGATTCCCACTTCATGGAATAAAATATATACTTCCTTTTTAGAAGCGACAGAGAAGAAGCGTGCGCAGGCAGTGCGGAGGAATAAAAGGCAGGAAATACACTGCGTAGCGGTATTAGGGAGATATGCAAATCATCAGCACTATGGCTGTGGAGGAAGAGAGGCATCATTAGAGAAAGAGAAGGCTGCACTACACACATCTATCACAGCACTCAGCAAATTCAATTTACCTTTCCCCTTGAACGAAACACAACTTTCAGCTTGAAATACTCCAACAGGTGATGCATTAGTAAGGTGAAAGATGAAACAGTGTTTGGATGCTGAAACTGCTCATGTAACACATAGTGATCTTCACTATATTTAACTAGGTAAGGACCGAGAAATACTTCCAACAGAGATGCCACGACTCAAGCAACAAGCCATTGAACCCTTTGATCAGAAGCCTTTAGAAGTCAGAGCACTGGAAGGTCGCTTATTTGTGTTAGATTTCAGTGGCTATCTCTTGTGTATGCCCATAAAAGAGTAAATGCACTGGGGTGAGTGTTGGCAATTATGGTGTAAATGAGCCCACTGACGAGGACAACAAAGACCATGTCGTGCTGAGGTTAAATGTGGACATTTAAGGGTAACGCAGAGGCAGAACTTGCAGGAAAAGCAAACAGTCTTTTTTTATGGAGTGCTCTTAGTGCATAGCAGCATCACGTACAGCAAGCATTACTGTGGTTGCACACAGTGGGGACTGTGCATGTAGGTGATCCGGCCCACATGCAGTGAGCTAAGCCAAGCAGAAAGGGACCAGTCCTCAGGGGTAGAAGAAATTGCTAATTGGACAGGCGGAACTGGAGCACTGTCCAGTCAGCAAAGCTGCCACACTGCATCTTTATGCTCTGTCTGAGGTGTAGAGGGTAGTGCCTCAGAAGCTCTGGGTGCAAAGCTTGCAGCCTAATCGCCACTTCAAAGTGCCCCCTCCTTGTACTGGAGTCTAGGTACTGCCCTCTTTATAACCACTGAGCTGCTGCTGGGGTAATCCTCAGATGTCACTCAGTCTGTCCCCTCTGAGGCACAATCTGTATGCAACGACAAACCCTAACTTACATTCAGTTGTGATGCTAAGTGTTTCAAATTGCTTCCATCTACCTTCTGGCTCAGCCGCAGCTTTGTTGCTGTTGTTTTTGCAGTTATTTCTGAAGAAATACGATCGAATGGTGACAGCACATATATTTGAAGATGTTGAATTTAAAAATGTCTCCGTTGCTCAGTCGCACAAAATCATTTGTGGAGAGAAGAGCATAACATTCATTCAAGAGATGAGATTACTAAATGCAGTGGTTTTAGGTAAATGTCATTGTCGAATAAACTGATGGGGTGCCATTTGCCATTTCACACAGCGAGTGATGTGCTGTGGTCAGAGCAGTTATTTTAGCCTTTTTACTGTTGTTGCAAAGCCAGACAGTCTGGAAAGGCTCAAGAGGCATTTGCTTAAGACAGAATGTCATTTCAAGTGGGATAATGACAGATGATTGAAACTGCTCTCCTCCATGCAGACATCATTGTGAAACCTTCCCACAGCTATTTGAACGAATGTACCATTGGGCATTGGTATTTGTTTTTTATTTACAATACCTAAAAAAAATATTGAGCCCCCTGAAAATGTCATATCATCTCTAAATTGTTCTACAGTTGCAGAATCATGCTTCATTTTAATAGATGGTTATTCACAAGGTTTGGGGATCAGTCAGGTATTTTCCTAAACCTTTTCTATAGTTTGTTAGCATGTTGTTAAGTAGAAGTAGTTGCTCAGTAGATTCTCAGTAGATGGTTCAGCTTCACAGACGTATACACATTTTTATTTACTTTAGTTAAATGTAATCTTTTTAATCACTTCTTTACCTAATTGCCGTCCAAACAGCCCTCGGTTTCTATTCATTTCAGTGGGGTATTAAAATTCCTCAGAGATTTCAGTCACATCTAATTCCTCTGAAACTTACTGAATGTTATTTACTGTACTTGAGCATCAAAATGCAAGATGCTACAAATTAACATGATTGTGTCAACATATTCATCTTTTATTATTGTTTGTGATGGTGATGTTGAGTTTATGCACATTGCAGCAATTTGCATGACATGGGGAAACATGCGGACACCATTCTGTTATGGCCCTTTACCACTTAGAAATCCCAGTTCACAATGGACACCATAGTCCCATGTGCTGCAGATCACAGAGAAGGGTAGAGCAACCAGGGACATTTTGACAGGTGGAGAGCACCTGTGGTGAGAGTGAGTGTCTCTTGCATCCCCTGTAGGCTACAGGGAGCTTTGCCTGTCCTCTGTCCCTATTTGCACCCTGTGGCTCAGCTGCAGCACTGCTGTGCTGTCACAGAGGCTGTTTCACAGCGACAGTAAGAGGACTGCCACCCACGTTCTGTCTGCTCTCACATGAGGGATAAGATCCATCTCAGCCCGGTGACAAGCCGGGCTGGAGTCGGACCAGCAAGACGTCATGTGACACATACATGGTGTGACCTATAATGGCACCATCATCTTATTAGCACCTCTGACACTGAATGGGTGAATCACCCATAAAAGCCAACAAGATCTTGGGATCTAAGAGAACAGAAGCTGTGATATTGTTTGAATATAGTTGCAAGGGAAGAAAAAAAAAGTGCTGTATTGTTCTGACATACAGCAGATAAATATATACACTATATGAAAATTAACTTAAATACAACAGATGCTATTTTTGTCCTGCATACTCATTTTCTTATGTAACTTGGGCAAATACTACAATTCATAATGTATATTTATGAGTCTGTAATATGGCTAAGATATCCTTTGGCGTAGACCATTTTATGTAATTATTTAAGCATCAACAAATATAATACCTACATAAATAAAACATTTTCCAAATACTCTGTTTTCTTATCAGCTGTATGCTAATGTTAAATACTCAGGAGTGTCTGTGAAAAACCACCACAGCCTGCTCACAATATGATGCTCAATGAATAGACTGAATATCTTAGTAAGTCGGCTTGCATAATGCTGTCAAAATGACATACTGCAATAAAAATAATGAATGTGTGATTACTGAATATGTTTATTTTCAGCATATTTAGAGAGGCACATACAGAATCAGCTGTTTGATGAATTCGGTACTACTTTAAATCACCTTTTTTGGCAACCTATTGTTCTTCAGATCATGCTATTTCTGTATCAATTGTGAAACCTTAGTTTCCAGAAACTGAAATCAACACATTACTATTGAGTTAATTGTACTGCTGTTATCTCAGTGGGTGGTCAATTAATTATCTATCATTGATAGATCATTGAATAAGTGATAAAGATGATAAAGATAACATTTTGGTTACATTGAATCTACTGATGTCTTTTGGTCTGGATATGTATGCACTAAGCATGGTCTTGATCTATCACATAATCTATCAGTGTCTCTGCCTTAATTTTCTCCCTACAGCTCTGCCTCAGAAAGACTAAATGAACTGCTCAGATTGAAATTGATGACTTTCATATGTAAGCCACAAGGACCCAACACATTTACCCTGGACACTCTCCTCATGCTTCCTCACAGGCCCACTTGTTTTCCAATTTGTAAGTGCCCCTCATGCCTCGCATCAAACACACATTAAAAATGGATTAGAGTCATATATCACCAGATGACTCTAAAACACAACTTATCTGCCTGCCTGGCTTACATTTTAGCGGTGCACATTTGTCAGTGCAGTTTAGCAGCTAATTGCACATTTAGGTGACTTTGGTTGTCCCAGCTCTGTTGGGATTGAAGAAAATATTCAAAAACATGATTACTGATTGTCCTTTGAAGAAGTACCTCTTGGCTTCTCATAGACGTCACCTTTTTCCCCTTTCTTAAGTACTCTTCCCACTTTCGCCTCCTGAGACAAATGACTGTTATATATTCTAGAAACCTGATCAAGCTGAATGAGCTTCTCATTTTAGTTTTTCCTGATTCGATGTGAGGTCCTGGGACGGGGATGTCGTATGTGTACAGATTGTAAAGCCCTCTGAGGCAAATTTGTGATATTGGGCTATACAAAATAATGGCTTATTATTTATTATGGCTCCCTCACACGGTTAAAAACAACCTATTACTCACCAGTCTCACAGGTGCCCTTGCCTTTATTGACTTAAGTACACATGGTGGCTGTTGATACTCTGGGAGGTAGAGTAGTGTCCATCTCAGTAATGAGCTTGGGAGCTGTAAACTAAATGAACCATGACTAACATTATTCCTGTTTCAGGGGCATTAAATTGCTTATATACAGCCTATTCTATGTGTTGTGAGCAAGGTTAGGGTTCACAATAAAGCAGCTCCTCACTGAATTGTTTTTCTACACTTTTTCCCTGGTGTCTCCTCCTTTACAACCTTTTCAGTATGTCCTTTATTGCTCTAACGGATCATTGACTAAGCCCTGCCTCCCTTAGTTACTGATGCCTGTCAAGTTTTTCTGTTCTGAGAGTTTTATCGCCTGAAATTAATTTCTGAAACAATGGGTCCTTGATTCAACACAGAGGTAGACAAAGCAGCTTCTCATTGATAGACGGCAATTGGCGATGTTGCTGTCTAAGAAGAGAGCCGTCACTGGCTGATTTTACATTATAGCTAGCGAGCTAATTAAGCTATTACTAGCTTTAAGAGCTGGTTGTTGCCTAGTACAGACCCAGATCTGGCTTTGTTTTGTTGCTGCCTTCAATTTGCAGTTGGAGCTCCGGTGGGAAGTGGAAAGCTCCACGCCGGCAGCAGTGGCTCCTCCTCCAACTAGGAGCCTCACCTCACCGCCCTGCTGGGAACCAACACCAACACCACGCGGCTGGAGACCCAGGCTGTATTGCATCGAAACAGCAAAAACAGCAAAATGTCTTCTTGCAGTGTTGTCGGGTGCCACAATCGAGGGAGTTTAGCTCCAACTTGACACTCTTGTCAAACTGATTCTGGGCTTAGGCTCGAGCTACAATGTTGGCAAAAGCCTTTCAAAGATAGACAGAAAGTGGTGCTAATGGTTTATCTGAGATCTTTGTCCACAGCCTCTCCAGCCCCACCCGCGAACCTCTTGAATAAGTGGCTATAGCTAATGGATGGATGTATCCAACGAGGCCCAAAATGCTGATTGAATTGTGAGTTGTGCCAAACAATTTGCCTAGCTTCTTTGACTTCCTACACCACCTCAATGTCCACTTTCTATCACCTTCTTGTCATCTGTGGTCTAATGTACAGTTACCTCTAATTCATTGCATCACCTTGACCATCTGCATTGAAAGTTGTGTTTCAGTTACGACCTAAAAAAAGGCAATAATTGCACGTTCTCAAAATGTAAAACACTAAAACCCACATACTCTTCCACTTGACGCAGCTTAAGCACAGTGACATGAGTGGGAACATGTGCATTTTAGGGATGTGAAGGAACCAAGAAAGTGGAGAGAGAACAGTGCAGGAAAAAGCAGAGTGGGAGTGAGGGAAGAGAGGCTCAACTGTTATGCTATTGAGGAGCAATTTGTGAAGCTTGTGCATATGCATACAGACCTACAGTCCCCTTCTGCCCACATCATCAGCTCACTGCTGGTGACATCAACCAAGACAAAGAGGTCCCGGATGCTCCATATGTATCATGTGGGAGGCATTATAAAATCTAATCCAAGTCAAAGTCAATTGTATTTGCCTGAGGATACAGGGCAGAGTTGCATTCATGATATGTATGTTTTGTGTATGTGTGTGGACACTTATGCGCTTTTGTATCCATGTCCAATTTGCAGTGCCACTCCTCACATAAAAATAGCAGCCTAAATATTCACACTCCATCAAAAATGGAAAAACAATTATTGAGGGTGTAATTAATGTATTGGCAGGACAAGTGCAACTTTAATTGAATGACAGCTAAATTACAGGGAAGCAGCCTAGTCCCAACATCTCCGTTATGGTTTATAAAATCCCGTCAAACACCACGCAACTACACAATGGGCTTAGTTTAAGAAGTCTACAGGATTATTCACAACCAAAACAGACACACATCTACCAAGTGAAAAAGCCATACAGATTCAGTTTGTCATTAATGAATTAATACAAATTCATGACTACCTGGAGGCCTCTACCTTAATTAAAAGCCCTTTATTACCTGTCAGGACTGACCACGTAGTAAAAACCCAGGATATGGTAAATCATCGCCTCTAGCTAGAGTACTGACTTGTCCACAAAATCATATCCCTTATGACTCCATAAAAGAGCCACTAAAAGAGAGACCTCTCATGACCTGATGCTATCCGTGCATGTCGATCTTTGCATTGGTATGTCTGCCGATATTTCTTGGTCTTTCTGCAATGGGGAACTCTCACTTCCTTGGAGTCAAAACCTCACGTTGACTAAGTTGTACCGTCGGCTGGTGTGATGACTGATCACTTGCCTCGCCTCTGACCACAACCTTCTCACAACTGGTGTCAGGACGAGGGGAGGATGTACAAATGCACAACAGCTAAATGAGGGAATTAATTGTTTTGGTATTTGCAACAGGCTGTCAAACTGTATTCACTGTACACTGTGAGTGCGGAGGGAAAAGAGAGTAACTCCTCTTCAGGGAGAATTATATGTGTTTAGTGGCTGCTGCTCTCAAGAAATGGAAAAGAGAATCCCATCTCTCCAGTGACCACCTTTCTCCCCAGGTGACGTTTCACGTCAGCCGCTGTGCATTAACGGTAAAGCTCCGCTACGGTCGGAGTGATCCTGTCCTCTTTGGTGCTGTGGGCTGGGCATAGGCCCCGGGGAAGACATTGGCTCAGTGTCAGGAGGAGATTTAAATACCCCTCTGCTTTTAGAATCCAGCTGGACAGACACAACAGAAAATAACTCTCATTAGCATCAGCCAATGTCACTGGAAGGACAAATTAAAGTAATGAAATATATCCTTTAACGTATACTGTATCAGCTTCTCTGACTCACGAGTGGGTTTCTTCCAAAAAACTAATTTAATAATTAATACTAACATTTAATATGCGTCAAGTTCCCCAGAATTGCTTTCCATAAGCACAGGGTCATCTTGGACGGACGGGTCTTGAGCACTTATGTCTGTCGCTTGACAGCCCATTGATGTGTTTGCTTGTGTAACTGTCAACAATTTACAGCCGGGTAGTACCCAGCAGACTCAGACATATTGACGGTGCCATGCAGCTGCTTGCTCGCAGCAGGATACAGTAAAGGGCTCATGGGAAATATAGTTTTCCACAACTGCCAGTCCTTGTGGCCTTCACTGTAATTTTCCACACAGCACCTGAGGACATTTTAGCCTTGCTCCATACTGTAATAGCTTGTCTTAATTCTTACTTGCATGCATATTAATAGTAGCTATTCTGGAGATATGAGCTTGTTGCTGCTGTTGCTGCAGACAATAACACCTCAGAGTTCAGGAGTGGCCATAATACCTGCAGTACCGAGCTGGATGTCACTGTTTGTCACGTCCACCAATACAGCGATGTAGTCTATCTGGCTGGCAGGGCCACAGAGAATAAATGGCAGGCTTGGCTACTGCCATTGAGCAGAGTGACACACACACACACACACACACACACACACACGGCTCTCACACCTACTTGACATTATCACCCTTACATCATGAAAAGGATGTCATTTGGCTAACTATTGCTGGCGTAGCTGAGGGGGGAAATAATAGAGGGACTGTGAGTTCAGGCTGGAGAGTGAAAAAGAGAAGAGATTTAAGTTATTACTGGAAATTATGTTAAGTGTCTCTTTGGCAGGGTAATAATGAGAAGCACAGCATTTCTACTCCAAAAATATGATTAATTGTGGAAAGCGTGCTGGAGTGTTGTTTTCCATCACTTTCTCAATTTAGTCTGTGCCCTCTTGAGAGCTCAGGGTGCGGTGTTCACTGGGCGGCGCCTGAACAGGGCCCATGCAAACTACAGCACATTGTCACAAACAATCTAACTGGCATTACGAGACCTTATTTATTTTCACTGGGAGGAAAATCAAAGAGGCAGAACTAACCTGATCCGTGGTTGATTTATTAACTCTCAACAACAGAGCTGTAATTCCCGTAATGAGTAATGGGCCAGATGGAGTTGGCGAAGAATAGCGGAGGCTTTTGAGGCAGCCTCTCAGCCCTGAGTCTCTATGAGGTCTGTTAAATTACGAAAAGGACAAACAGGGTGATTGTGTGATTTGTATGCAACCTGACCTTTAAGCCGACTGAGGGGCTCTTGAGAACACAAAGCTATCCAGGAAGAAACAATGCTTCCTGTTAGATTAGTAGAGATAATTAGGTTGTAAACAGATCTTTTGTGTGTGTTTCTTTCCACTTCAGTGGCCTTGTTTGGTTAGAATTGGTTTAGTTTTGTGAAGACAGTTCAGGAAACATCTTTAGCTAGCCAGCAGTATGGTCAGTCAGTAATTCCCTCAGACATATAACAACTATTTAATCGATTGCCATGAAATCGCCATCAAAATGTCACTTTGTTCAATACTTTGTTTTATGACCAAATACGTGGAAAAATAATGACATTTCCATCAGTCTCAGATGTATTGTGCTAATTAGAACATGTTAGCATGCTAACAGGGAAAACTACTGGTGTGCATGGTATTATACAAATCAGCATGTTAGCATGCTGGCGTGAGCATTTAGCTCAAAGCACCGCTGTGCCGGAGTACAGCCTCGCAGAACTGCTCACGTGGTTAAAAAATATGTTACATTACCTCACGGGCCCTGTAGAATACATATTCAAATCGGGAACGTAAGTGCTTTGTGGACTATTAGTGACTTAACACACCACTTCTATTTGAAAATCAGTGGCTCTTCACAAGTTAATGGGCTGGTTTTACACAAATCGCTGACAGTTATCTAATGGCTATGTGTGAAGTGGCTGACACTATACCATTTCATAACACTAATTGATGCACAGATGAAATGTAAGGTTGAGGGAGGGTATGCGTGTGTGGGTATATGTCCATGCCTGTTTGTGTAATTGTTGGAACGTGTGCAGAGCTTAGGCTGATGATGGGGGGGGGGATTCACTAGGCTGTTCCGGAGGGACGTGAGAGGAGGACGAATGGCACATCCAGTACAAAGATGTTTGCTTCCCTTTTGGACCCTCGGCCCATTGTCTCCAGCGACTGGTGAACTGACAAGTGCCACTCGCATAATGTTCTTGGGTGATGTTTGGTCGAGTGGTCATAAACGGATGATGTAATTATATGTAGGGGGAGGGGTCTGAAGTGTCACTCCGTCCTGCATATGACATGAGAGATTGTGCAAACCTTTGCTCAAAAAGCACCCAAAATAGGTTTAGTCCAGAGCATGTTAGGACTGCCAGCATGTCCTACCTCAAGGCTGTGCTAGTTGGGGACTGGCAGGCTGGAGGCTGTGGAGGGGAAAGAAGAGGCAGCGCGTTTGGCTAGCTGTGGCCGCGTAGTGTCTTTTGGAGAAAGACAGTGAGCGAGCATGAGCACGCAGGCCTACAGCTGCTCAGAGATTTTCATTTGCCTGCTTTCTACTGCAAAGCCAAAAAGGAAAAGACAGGGCTTACTCATCATATCAATAATTGTCCCCCCTAAAACAACTGTGATTGTTGATGACAGCAATGCTTGCCGAAGAAGCAATAGTAACAAATACTGTTTTATATTACATTGTATTTCTACCTTTTACAGCTGGCCAAGATACTGACAAACCCTACTTGGCTTTATTGTTGCGGCTGGTGGCCCCTAATCCTGTCAGAGAACAGGATGTGCCTCATGCCCTGTTCAGACTAACAGTATCCAGAATGTGTCTAGCTTGAGCTGCAGATCTTGAAATGGTCTAAAAGTGTATTTACATTACATTACATTACATGTCATTTAGCTGACGCTTTTATCCAAAGCGACTTACAATAAGTGCATTAAACCATGAGTCCAAACTCAGAACAACAAGAATCAAGCAAGTACAATTTCTTCAATAACGTTAAACTACAGAGTACTATCCGTACGTGCCATTTAAGTGCTACTAAAGTGCTAAACAACAAAGTGCTATCGGTAAGGGACATTTAAGTGCTACTAGAGTGCTACTACGGCTCTACCTTCCCTATTCAAGGTATAGTCGAAAAAGATGTGTTTTTAGTTTGCGACGGAAGATGTAGAGACTTTCTGCTGTCCTGATGTCAATGGGGAGCTCGTTCCACCAATGAGGAGCCAGCACAGCAAACAGTCGTGATTTTGTTGAGTGTTTAGCTCGAAGTGAAGGAGCTACAAGCCGATTGGCAGAAGCCGAGCGAAGTGAACGAGCTGGGGTGTACGGTTTGACCATGTCCTGGAGGTAGACCGGACCCGATCTGTTCGCAGCACGGTACGCAAGTACCAATGTTTTGAAGCGGATGCGGGCGGCCACCGGTAACCAGTGAAGGTCGCGGAGGAGCGGAGTAGTGTGGGTAAATTTCGGGAGGTTGAAGACCAGTCGAGCAGCTGCATAAATGTGACCACATCTCTTCCTGGCTTACATGTGATTGTGTGCTGCTGAACAGAAAAACACATCCATGCTCAGCCACAGATGAGAGAAGTCCCCTCCTGAATTCCCTTCAACACACTGCCCGTGCTCTTTGCCACAAACAAACAACTTGTCGTGTTGTGCAAAGTTAAAGATGACCCCACGGCCCTTGCTTTCACGTTACATTGAGTGTGCAGTCACATGCATCACTGACTGCTGAATGCTGTTTGAGAGATTCAATCCCAGGAAAGCCTCAAAGCTATGTGTTGGTGCAATTACACCTGTGTTTGGGGCATTTCACTGGTGATCAGATGAGATACATTTGGGTTCTGAATGAAGCAGTCAGTCATGCACACAGCCTTGAAATGGTCGCTAGTCTACTTGCTTTTACCAAGAAGAATGCCTGCAGGAATCTGGGATTTTGAGGATGTGTAACTGATTGCATGTCTATTTGCACTATCACATGTCGTAAAACAAAAAGGTTGTTAAAAGCATGAAAATGTTGTTGGCAAATACTTAAGTATGACTTTGAAATGCAGTTATTCCAGTTTGACAACTGGATACAATTTTCAGGGACAGAGATTTCTTCCAATTACGTTTCCAGATAAAGTGACAGCTTATAGTCCAGCCGTGTGGCTAAATATTGTGTTGAATAAGAATGAACAAAGCATGTGCAACATTTGTGAATGAAGACCATACAGGTGGCTCAACAATCGACTTAAACAGACATGCAGGTCTCCATTCCCATACAGATTGCAACCCAACAGGTGGGGCATCGAGCACTGCCTCAAACCAATGAAACAGCACAATGATGGCTGCACGCCATTGATTTTCCTTCCCCATCACTGCACACGGTAACAACCTCAGGTCAGCGCGACAACGATGGTTACACACTACAATATAACCACTCAAGACATATTAAAGCCTGTAAGAGGTTATTCTGAAAACCAGAGCATCAAACGATAGTGTGTGTTTGTTTTCTTTACACCTTAAACATAAAATGTAAATGCTGCTCTAGAATATTATTAATCTAACGCAAATGAAAGCCATATATTTCAAATTAAACTTAATTCATGGTGCGAAATCCTGCATGGTTTCCTTGTGTATCTGCCCCTCCTCTTTCCTCTCATTCCATTGTTTTCCCCCTCTTCTACCTCCTAGCCTCCTTGTACCTGGGCTTGTGATATCTTGGTAGAGACTACTCCAAGAGGAGTATTTTATGAACCACATCCAGCCTGTCAAATCTGTCTGGAGCACATTACATAAAGTGCTACTGCAAACAGTGTGTAATAAACAGTGGGAGACGGAGCTTAGAGCGCTGTGTTTTAGAAGAAGGAGCAGAGGAAAATGGAGCAGCCAAAAGGACACAAGAAACATTTTCAGTGACCTTCCCCAAGCGATTCACGGCTCACACACTTCCCCCTGCCCTGCTCTCACAAACCTCCGCTGCTCCTCTGATCTCAATCTGTCCCAGTAATGCAAGTTTCTAAATTTCCACGGTAATCTAAAGAAATACCGACCAGCCGTTTATGGGATGCAAATATCACACTGAATAAAATATGCAATGCAAATAGCCTGTTACATTATATCAATATTTCAGAGGAGTAAAGGCGAGGGTGAGAACGTGGCTCTGGGAGTTGGACTGAGTGCAAAATCTGTCCGCACTGAATGATAATATTCCCACTGTTATTAAAACAAGAGCCCATCATTGTCTTTACACCTCAGACGCCAACATGTAATACTGCAGGAGGTACTGATGGTACATTCCACACATATCACGTACACCATCAATGCTTATACGACACAAAGCGCTTATAGATCCATGTATAGGCAATAGAACCTTGGGCAACTTATGTTTAAAACATGACCCTTTCTTGGTATGTCTCATGTCAATAGAGCCTGCGTGAACAGTCCTTAATGAGGTTTGTCAGGCGCTTTGAGAAGGGGGAAGACTGTTGGAAGAAGCTGGGAGCCACATGCCTGTCAATCCTCCGCCATGTCTGATGTGCAGTCATTGTGTGTTTGCCTCAGAGTCACAGCCTGTTCAGTGGGGGGATCTCAGAGTGCAGCCGTGATCAAATATTAATTGAATTTAAGAAACGCTACTTCTAAAACAATCCTAATTATGAGCTGCTTCCCTACACGGCATCAGTTTCTCACAGCTGTTCTCGAGCGCCCATTTTACCTCCTCTAGCTACACACTTAAAGCTTCCTCTTGCGTATTTCTGGCTTTTGCTCGTTTCTCCCACTTTGTCCTCACCTCCTCCCGCTGTTGCTCTGTAATTAAGCAGTGTGTTTTAGAGGGCAATGGACAAGGGAGGAACAGATTTACCCCAGGGAAAGATGGTGTGAGAGGCAGATCCTATGAAGTCCGATGCATACATTATCCCGCCGTATGATAGCTCAATTAACAAGCAAAGACCTCCATCATCTCGTTAAAAGTGTGCTGACCGTCTCTCGGGGGAAAACAATACGTTGTCATCAAGTGGATAATCACATATAGGACAACATGATTTAAAACAATCAGTCTCATATAGCAGCTCGCAAACATTACCACCCAGGAAGGAACAACACCACAGGCAGGATGTGGAGTCAGCACTCTAGATGATGGAATGACAATTATTTTATAGTGGTTTTGGCATTCGGGCTTCTTGTTTTGATTATGTAATCAAAATGCTTATTTTGGTGGTGAGTGAGCCGAGGTGAATCACAGTGCATTCTGGGAGCTCTCTGTTTGACCTGCCTGTTTGTTTTTCAAGGCTGTGCAGCAGGATCCTGCCTGTACCCAAATATCCAGAGCGCATGGACCACGCCACGGGACTGGAAAGTCAAGGTTTCTCTGTTTACGTGTGCAAATGTGTGTCTGAGGGCATTTGAGCGTGCCAACTATGTGGGCAAATAGACTCCGAGAGAGAGTGACCAAATATTGAAATATCACCCAATGTCAAGATTATTGGAGTGTATAATTTTTCGCCTTTTATGACTCATTAAGGCTATCAGTGGCCCCTCCCAAGCGTGAGAGCCATAATCACTAAGCAGGGTCTCAGGGCGGTTGGCATTAATCAATGAATGTTGCGTACAGGAAAAATGATCTGTGAAGGGAGAAAAGCGCTGCTGTTCATTAGCGCGAGAGAGAAAAAGAGCAAGAGATATTTCTATAGCATGTCAGATTTGTGGCACAAAAGGCACATTTCAGCTTTGTAGCCCAGACCAATCAGAAATGAACTGCTTGGACGAGCCAATCTGGTGAGTCTCATCTCTACTGAGTCTGTGGCTGAGCTCTCTCTCTCAACTCACTCCCTTTCATACACAATTGTTTGCATCCAATTCATTGTGCTTATCCAGCTGCGCCAATTCAGCCGCTGCCAAGGCAAACATAGGATGATAAGCCTGCATCCGCAAAAAGTTAGATGACTGCTGGCGAATCAAGAGGAGCAGCGAAAACAGTAATCCAGATCATTTTTGGAGATGGAGTGGGAGGAGAGATAGAACAATAACAAGAGTCTACCAGCTGTTGGTATCAGTAATTTGATCTTTTTGTGTTTACAACTGCTATTCAGTTACACCGTGAATGGGGCAAGCATTGCTTTTCTACAGCTAAACGATCAGCTGATGAATCCTAAACCCCGTTATTGGCCCTCCACCCTGGGTATTCAATGTCCCACTCAGTCATGTGAATCCATATTTGGGTTGAGAGGTGTGGGACTGTGTATTCCTTTGTTCTGTGTCAGGTTGCCCTATATCATCTGTCCTCCCTGCCTATAGGCTCATTACTCCCTGTTCTACCTGCTCCTCCTCCTGCTCCCTCCACCCCATTCTCCAACAAGTGAGGTACTACATTACAAACCATGCCAATTTTAAAATGCCTTATTGGTCCAAATGGCTAAATTCCCAAAAAAATCTGATGGGAAAAATCCACAATTATATTAACATTTTTAAAAAAGAGCAAAATGAGGTTATAATTAAAAATCTTTCTATCATTGTTGCAACGGTTCTAGTGAAAGCATGAGTGTGAAAACAGTTTGTGTGAACTTTCCCAACACACAGAAACACACACAATCCTATTCCAGACCCCCTGCGGAGCAATAGCTCCCTTTTCTTCTCCGTCGACAGTAGCTGTGTATTTTCTAACCAGTCCTGCAGCCACAAAGGGAGAACAACTCTAATGGAGGAGAGCAGTGCAAGGACATACAGAGCGCCCGCTGTCATCTTTGGCATTTTAACCTCACACTGTCACAAGCTGCCTCCTTGGCTGGAGTGCAGAGGAGACAGACCTGGAGGGCTGATCCATCAGGTATTGTAGCTACAGTTATGGAACAGTGAGTGGGCTTAATCCACCCTGCCTATACAGCTAGCTTGATAAGGCGAATGAAGGAAACATGTCCCTCGCCATGATGCTCCCCACTGAAGCACAGTAAAGGGAAGATGAGACGGAGGGAGGAAGGAGGGGAATGAGGGAGAAACGCACAGGCAGCCAAGATGAGGAGATGGCACTCATAGAGCACAATCTGTCAGTCTGACTACCTTGCCAGATACAGGGTGGCTCACACAAAATCACACACTTTTTGCTAAATACCAAGAGACAGTGTGGCTACACACAAACACAACAATTAATGCGCAAGCGCACACACAAACTTGTGGAACATGCTGTACTGAAGTAAACAGTGTAATACTTCTCCTGTAAAAAACATTCATTTTGTAAAAGAAAAAGAAAAACATGCTTTTCACCTTACTTCCTTATCCAATAAATCAGCTCCTGCACACTGTCACACTTTTTTGACACTTAAGTGTTTTCAATCAATGTACCACAGGTATTGGCAGTGTGTGGGAGATTTCTTATTTTTATTAAAACGTTTTTACTTTAATATTTCCCTAAGCACATCTCTCAACACAGGTGTCCAAAGATGTTTTTTTGACCATTAAAACATTTTAAATTGGAACTGTTAGGGTTTCCTTTAGAGGAATAGTTCAGATTTCAGGGGAATACGCTAATTTGCTTCATTGCCGAGCTACAGCTCTCAAAGTCTGTACTAAGCCCCCCGAAAGAGCGCTGGGCTGACATCGTGGCCAAACGGTGGAATTCTGGAGCCCATAAACATTGTTTACCATTGACTTCCATTGGGAAAGTGGCATCTGCAACTCAGCTGACACATTATTTTGAGGTAAATTAACCACCCAGTACAAACACTTCAATAGCCCCTATTTAGATGATTAGGTCCTCCCATCCATCCATCCATTTTCAATACCGCTTATCCTCATTAGGGTCGCGGGGGCGCTGGAGCCTATCCCAGCTGACATAGGGCGAAGGCAGGGGACACCCTGGACAGGCCGCCAGTCCATCGAGGGCACATGTAGGGACATACAACCATTCACTCTCACATTCACACCTATGGGCAATTTAGAGATCAATTAACCTGCAGCATGTCTTTGGACTGTGGGAGGAAGCCGGAGAGCCCGGAGAGAACCCACGCTGCCACGGGGAGAACATGCAAACTCCACACAGAAGGACCGCTCCGACCGGGAATCGAACCCGCGGCCCTCTTGCTGTGAGGCGACAGTGCTAGCCACTACACCACCGTGCAGCCATGATTAGGTCCTAGGTCCTAGGTCCTAAAAGTTGTAAAAGGCACTAATCCAGAAGCTGCCTCGGGATGCATTAGATTGCCAGTAGATCCGCGTAATTTGACATTCAGAAACATGTGAGGGGAAAAATAGCAAATACAGTAACAGGATGTTGATTCATATTTGATCAGTGCAGCCTAGTTTGACAGTTTGATCAGAGTTCATGATCCTCCAGAGCAGTGATTGACAGCTGCGTTAGAGACTCCTCGGCTCTGATTGCTTGTTTTTCTTGAAACACAGTGGAGTCTTACCAATGCCATTAGGGGTGCTAGAAGAGGCAGAGGAGCCTGATTTGTTTTCACTGATTTTCTGTCTCATGTACGACTGTCAGGAGACAGAAAGTAAGTTTCATTAAAGTTGCCAGCTTTAGCTTTAAGCATATTACTTTAATGACATGGGGCAGTTAGTTTCTATCAAAGCCAAGGGTCAGGATGGATGATAGTTAAGAAGATACAATATACCAGCAGCATTTGATTCCAGCTGGGGCCCTTTATTGCACGTCATGCCTGTTTCTGTCCCCTAGTTTCATGCCTGTCTCTATTCAATCAGCTGTCTGATACAATAATACAGATGTTCAGGGTCCTTTAGCACACACTACAGGTCAGCTCCACTGGGTCTGTTTAAGATGAGTACAGTTACAGTCTATAGCTGTCAAAGTGCTTTGAAGCCATTATTACAGAAGCTATTACTCTTCATCTGTGTAAAATCATGGTGCGCACAGATTAATTACTCTTTGGAATGGTAATGATGTCTGTCAATAGGATAATTGCCAAGAATTATCTTGGAGTCTTTAAGTGAATGTGATTGTGTGACCACTGATGGTTTAATGTGAGAATTAATGGTGGTGAACACATTTTGGGATGACAGAGAGGGAATAAATATGTTTTTTCTAAAAAAGTCAAATAACATGAATGTAGCATGACCACATTAAGAGAGAAGTACTGACGATAAGAGCTGGAAGTGACCCCATACTGCCACCCACAGGGTGAACTCCTGACCTGCAAATAAAGTCATCATAGGTTATCACAACTCCACACACACCATTGCTGCAGAGAGATAGTCACAGAGCACCCACGCCGTCTCCGATCTTTCACATCAGCACCATGGTGCTCCAAAACACTATGGCAACTTCTCACAAGCGTAATCTCTCCCGGGTGTGAGATGCAAACAGGGCTAATATGTTTGAAGAGACGGCAGTGATCACATTTCCAAGTGACTCCATGCATCCTGATAGGATAACCGAATAAAGAATGTTCTCAGCGAACCACAATCCCGCTTTCAAAACACTTGATCCTAAGATGACAAGCACCGGGCTATCCATTATGCAATAGTCTCCCTTTCTTCATCACTAATCAGAAACTAGAGCAAGTTCTCTGTGCCTTCAGAGGACGGAGAGGTGGTTGTTGCAGAGTTATTGCGTCTACTCCGAACAGAATGCATCGCAGCACCTTCTGAAAGTGGGAGCTGCAGCGAGATAGCGAGGGTCATCGAGTGGTGAGAGGCGAAAGAAGCACCAAGGAGACGTAGAGGAAGAGACTGCGTAGAGAACACGGATCGACACGACGGGACTGGGTACTTATGCAACATCGTGCATGGAAAGGCTCATTATGCACACAGCGACATCGTCAACGTTACAAGCGTGCCACCACTGTCTGAGTTGAACATGTTAAAAGTTACAAATGTATTAAGCCATTCCTGTCACAGAGGATTGAAAAGACTTAAGTTTTAGAAGAGAGCTGTTGTGAAGCCATATTACAAGCTCTTTTCATCTCTCTCTTTCCCTGCTTCCTTTCCTCATCCCTCCCCAATAAAATCCCCGATCTCAAACGAAACACTTAATTCTTTACTATGTAGGCCTCCCACCCGCACTGTTTTTCCCTTAACACACACAAACACACACACACACACACACACACACACACACACACACACACACACACACACACACACACACACATATATATATACATGCAGGGCCTCTTCTCCTCTGTGTGACCTTGACTGGCTAGCACTCCAGGGCTTGTTCTTTGCTTTTCCCTCTCCCTCTGTCTCTCCAGCTCTCTCCATCCTTTCACCACTCTATTTGTCTGCTTCTCTACCTCTTGCTTTCTATCACTCTTCCCCCCCGACCGGCTGATGTTAACCGGCGCTGTCCTTTTTCCTCCTTCCCCCCCCAAGACACATGGGAGAAAGGGAGAGAACATGGCAGGGAGAGGAGAAGTAAAAGACCAGCCCCTCCTCCGCAATTTCAGTCAGCTGACGGAGAATCCACCATAATATGAACTGTATCAACAAGTCCCATATATGGATCCTGTCTTATTATATTTAATAATAATAAAAGCAGGCCTTCCATCATTACTTTTATATGGGGACAAATGACTGTAATGCCATACAAAAATAACTCTGATATGAAGCATTACCTTTCATTACATGAGACTAACTTCATGTTGTTTAAGTGTGCCATTTCAACCATTGGTAATCAATAACAAATAATTTATTTTATTTTCTTCTATTCCTTACAAACGCAATTTTATTTCCTTTGCAGCGCGTATTGCTTGATGATTCAAAGTGTGATTATGCTTCGCTCTAATCGGCTGATACGGCTTCCTGTTTCACCGGGGAGGATGATGAGCGCTCTCAGTGAAACAGCAGGTCAGAGCCGTGTTTCATTGCAGGTGTTACTACAAAAACATCTTAATTACCTCCATTGCAGCATTGTAGCCTGTTCCTCTGACTCCAGGGATCCTTGAGATGTTCCCAATGGCTTCGCTCACAACATACATATGTACGTATAATACATTGGAGCGGTTGACTGTTTGACTATGCATTCAAAGTTAAAAAAACTTGAGCTCAAGTGATGGAGTGATTTATTATGAAATGTCAAACAGGCTGATTAAGCGCTCTCTACAATTATGCTATTCCTGTGCCAATTTATGTACCTTACATATCTAAAGACCTCTGCTGTGATTAAGTTCTGATCTGATGCTCACAGACCGAAACCACCGCATTTAATTTAGGCTCCGCTGTAAAATATTACATTTTCATAGTCAACATCAGACAGCAATACAGCAAACTGACAAGACCACAGAATATATCACGACAGCTGTATGATTTAAATAATATTTAGATGGAAAATAGAGGGCATCATGAATCAATATCTCCAGTAATCCTCCTTTTAAGTGTGATCATAGAAATATAGACTTGTAGAAAGTCTCACCCAGCTTCCAGCTGTGCTTCAATTCATTTTGCTCTAAGGGGCATGGACATTATAAGACTGCCAAAGCAATCTCCCCAAATAATTGTCCATCCCACATTAGCAAAACAGCCATGAAGAAGAAGGACATCATCAATTTCTACAGGGCAATAATAACAATGAGGGTATGGACTCACGGTCTACCCGCTGACACTTATACTTCACACCATGTTAAAGACTCCCCACAAATCCACTCCGTTTACCATTTAATTTCCTTAGCAGTTAAAACCGAGTGATGCATACCGAGAACTGCCTGTCTTACACCAGCAAGCTAGTATACCACGAACTGCTGAAGACCAGTGCATAATAAAGGCATTTTTGTTATTATTGGACAAATTAAAATGTTATGGCATCACCACAATTATTACAACTCAGCCTCTGGTGACCATGAATGGGTTGTACAAAATGTTATTATAAAGTGGCTAAAAAGGAGCAATTACTGTGGGTCAGAATTAGGTCATTCTTAAAACAGAGGAAAAATGACCCTAATCAATAGCGAACCTGACGTTTTACTATATATCATATTCAAGTGGTAGATAGTGTGGGATGCCAGACGTACAGAGTACAGGACCACACATTAAATATATTTAAGGCAAATTGTCCCCGAAGCACGAACTAAAAAAAGAAGGGAGATAAGAAAATGTTGACAGAGGGATAATACTCTATGCCGCAAGGCCAACAACTGAAGCTCTCCACTGATTTCTTCATTATTTTTGGAAATATTATCATAAACTGTGCTGTTCTGCGTAGACTGAACTGGACTTTGCAATAAGACAACAGGGGAATAGGTCACCATGAGAGGCCATAAAGCTGTATTACCGACCTATTGTTGTCAGTCCTATTGATCAGGGTGATCACATGCATAATACATAAAGTCAGTGAACCACAGGTCCCTCCTCAGAACGCATCTACCCAAACATAACCTGTACCTGAAGCATACTCCCTCAGTAGAATCGATCAATAAAGTTGTCAAATCTCGTATAGTCGGTTCATTAAAACGCTCATCAATAGATGACGCTGGAAAGCTCTTCATTTATTAGTCCCCCGGCGACCGAGCGGCTGAAAACTGAGCTTTGTGTCAGAAGTGGGAATAGAAGTGAGTCTGTCTGGTACAGACGCTTCACAAGTAGGGACGGTCTTCTACTTTTTATTAATAGATTCTTGTTTCAGTCCCTTTCAAACTAAAATGCCATAATTTAGCTGGTTCCAGTTTCTTGTTATTAACAATGTGCTGCTTTTCGCTCTCCAATATGACTGAATATTTTTGTGTTTTAGACGCTTTTAAAAAAGATATTTAAAGATATCACCATGCCCGTTGTATTTAAATGGACATGTTTTTACCATTTACTAGCATTTGGGAGGATAAACTATTAATTAATTGACCAACAAAATAGTTGGCAGTTTTATTTGTAATGAAATAATCATTACTTCTAGGCAACAAAGATGCAAAGTAACCTTAACTCTATAACATCCAACCTTAGACCTTTCAAATGTTCTGTGTATTAATAGTGTTTTGCTTTAAAAAGTGAATTTCTAAAAGAACTGTTCCTGTTATTTACAGTTGAGTGACAGTTTTGTGCTAAATTGATTTAGTAGAGCACACCTAAATGTATTCTTAAATAAACTGCCCTACTGAGGAATAGAATATTTGTTCCGACTTTTATCCCCATGATAAAGAAGGATTGGCTGCATGTGGGCTGGATGGTCCGAACATCCCACATTGTCCCACACATGGCCGACAATCAAACCCTGCAGGAGCCCACGCTGCTGCATTTTGAACGAAAGTAAGTAGTCTAAATAGTTGTTGAATGTTTTCCAGTGGGTATAAAGAACCATTTAGCCGTCACACTGAAGAGACGATAGTAGGGAGCCACTTATCCCTTTCTACTTTCTATAATGTACTGTTTTAGGTGTAGTTTGGATTGAAGCCCACATCCAGTTATATTCCAGATGTTTATTTGAAAGTATAGCCAGTGGTTTGTGTGATTGTCCGGCTCATATGAGCAACCTGTTTGTCCTCACCCACCTCTAATCCTCTCAGGCCATAATCAATATATCCCTGGTAGACCTTTCTCCCGCTCCCTGCCACTCACTCCAACTTGA
Organism: Cyclopterus lumpus; assembly: GCF_009769545.1. Classification (NCBI taxonomy): domain Eukaryota; kingdom Metazoa; phylum Chordata; class Actinopteri; order Perciformes; family Cyclopteridae; genus Cyclopterus; species Cyclopterus lumpus. The sequence goes on along the minus strand of NC_046971.1, from coordinate 10,299,146 downwards.
GACGCGGTCTGAATTTAAAGGCCACAGCAGTGCAGCGAGGGAAACACCCGCCGGAAAGGAACACCCGCCTTCATAAACCAATTAAAACGGCGTGTTGAGCCCCTTATTTAAAAGAGCATCCCCAACGCATTAGTAGTCAGCTTACTCATAGCTTCGAAGTCCATTTATCCTGGGAAAGGTCCTTTTGTCTTTGCCTGGGTTTAATAATGGTTTCCAGGTACGTTCACTCTGCAACATCTTGTCTTTAATTACTTCAGCACCTCACACTAATGATCCCTCCTGATCTTCCTACATCACCCAACACCTGCTACAAACAAGCATGGACTCCTGGATCGTGAGGTCCCGTACACAATACGGTCTGGTATGCTCCGAACATTTCCCTTTGCATCCCTCTTTGACCTTCAACAAGAAAAGAGCTAGCCGGGCTAGCAGTTCTGTGAGGCTGCACTAATGGTGGCATGGCCTCGTGTGCACAATGGCAATGCTAGCACGCTTAGTTTACTTAGTGAGCATGCTAGCCTTGCTACTAGCGGTTAACTTAAAGGATGCTGGTAATGCGTTTGGTTTATTGTGTCGGAGATACATTGTTTGGTCCGACGAAGGTGCTAAATGAAGAAGTCTGATGAGGCCCAGAAATAAGAACATGTTTAACCATATCAGGAGAGTAAAAGATTATATTATGATTCATTGTCTGGGAAACTTGAACTTCTGAGCCGTGGGCTCGCAGCTAACGGTGCTAACAGCACAACCAGTGAAACAACGGCCCAACTATGTAAACAAAGCAACGAACACACAGGAGGAGTGACTCCATTCTCTGTATCTTTACATAGCATGTTGTTGTTTTCTGCTATATTAATGCTCTGAGTATGGAATTTAACCCTGTTAATAGTTGTCTGGACCAAGATGGAGGACCAACCGACTGATACTGTGCAATTCAACCGGCTTCGCAAGGATTCCTGGCTTAAAAATGTGTAGTTCACATCCCTCAGGAGTGACTGCAGGCCACAAAAAACCTGTCCAATCCTCTCAACACTTCCAGGTCAAAAAACCAAACTCCAAGATAGCATCAATTGAAAAACAGGTGGCAAATGCCAGTTAATTAACTTCCTTGCACATCTTCTTTTGAAATGAATTAGCTGGGCTGCTCGTGACAACTTGCAACCTTTATAATAAGGGTAACCAGGGCAACCATCAAGGTTACGCTGCAGCCACAGTGGAGCTGTAACATAGTAACCGTTAAATGTTAATGTTAGCTTATTATTATGAATATTAACTTATTTGTTGTATTAGGACTTATGTTGATATCAGTGACCGACAAACTTTGACAAAAATCTATTTTTTTCCAACAGAAAATAACTTTTCTGGATGTATAAATCGCCTTCAATTGCAGTCCAGTCTGTCGTTTACATGAAATGCTGATTGCAATTTTTCTTGCTTCTTTTGTTCTCCCGTCGACTGATACAAGGGGAGCTGCTCTCGCGCACGGATGCTGCTGCTGCTACTGCTGCTCGCGCACGTCCCCGGACAGAAGCATGTGTTGTCCGTGTGTGGCGAGATCACATTATCTCACATCACAGGGAAATGAACAAAAATAGCTCCTCCCACTCTGCCTTTTGCTCTTTCACACACACACACACACACACACACACACGCACACACACACACGCACGCACGCACGCACACACCCCTACCCCCTGCCCGCCTCCCGGTCCTCGGTAGCAGCAGGTGTTATTCTCCCATAACCTGAAGATTCGGCTGGTAATTAGCATTACCTCTCCGGCCCGGAGACTTCTTTGTGCTTCGTGGTCGGGGACACGGGTCGAGTGTGTTCCCCGGGCACCCGAGGAGGGAAGGAATCACGCCTCAAAAACACGTGGGGGAGATTACTCAAATGTGCCTCCTTTGTGCCCTCTGCACGGTTATCGTCCAGCAATACGCTGCATTCCGTTAGTGAGCTTCTGTTTGGTGCTTGTTTGTTGCAGGATGTCGGACGCCGCGGAGCACTATAAATAACGTGTAGTCACTTGGGGTTCATTGTAGCTAGAGGCTTTGACCTTGTGTTATGTTGCCCTTAAGTATGTGTGTCTAACACATTGACAACAAAAAGGCGCCGGTCAAAGGACGCCTATGATAAAGTGGCTCTGTCTACAACAGGTTCACAATTACTCGCCCACGGTGCATTGGAATAAATGCAGGATGTTGGGTTATTGGTAAGCCTCCTCCCTGGAGGCAATTAACTGCACGTATATTACATAATGGCAGCCCTCACTTTAGACTAACGTGCAGGACCGCATGTCAAAAGGAGAAGGCTGTTTAAGAAAGAGAGAGAAAAGATAGACGGGGAGTGACAGTGTACATCCCCACCTCGTCTCGTCACCTCAGAGAGAAACAGCGGGTCAGAAATGAAACACCTTGAAACTGTCAGGATGCTCCTCGCAAAGAGTGCCAATCCGTTGGCAGGATCTTACCTTTGCTGTTGTCCTCTTCCCTGTTCAGATACATGGCTGTTAATTCACTCCGGGGCAAACGCGACGGCGTTGTCTCAGTGGCGTGTCGGTACTCCTCTGGCGCGTATCGTGAACTCCGACGATGTGGTTGTTCGTAGTAGGAGCTGTTTATTGTTGTGTTGCTCCTCAACAGCCTCTCCTCTCCTCCTAGTGGATAGGTGGGCTACCCAGTTTGAGACTCTCACTATCTCCCTCCCTCACTATCTCCCTCCCTCTCTCTCTCTCTCTCTCTCTCTCTCTCTCTCTCTCTCTTTATTAACCACTGGTTCACTGTGTCTCAGAGGACAAAACATAAGTGACTTTTGTTTTTTTGGAGCCGTCGTTAAGAAGTCTGTTTGCTCTGCTGCAACGTGAGATCATTGATTCTGTTTGTGGATCTGTGTGTCATTTTAAAAAAAAAAAAAAATATATATATATATATATATATATATATATATATATATATATATATATATATATATATATATTTCCTCTGCATGAAAGCAGGAGTGCAGTTAGCTCACTCGTGGGATTTAGACCAGACTCGCATGGCTTGATTGGGAATCTCACTAGTGGTGGGAGAAGTCTCCAGAAGTCTACTTACGTAACACATTAATATTTTAAGAGTAAAAGTACTCATCGTGCAGAATGTTATATTATTGTATTCACTATATTTTTCTCAGTCCCAATGTGGTAAAATACACTAAACATATAACATAACATTAAACAACAGAACCATATAAACTATCACAACATTAATGGTTAATTGTTGTACCTGGCCAATGCTAATGTTCCCTTGTATACTTTAATTGTAATTAATTGGCAGCTATTTTGATGAAGGGTTGGTCATTCAATCAAGCAAGTAAGCCAAGACTTGACTAATTCTAGCTTTTCCAATATGAGGATTTGTTGTTTTCTATGATTTATTAACAGGTTTGTTAGATAAAACCATACATTTGAAGATGTCACCTTGCGGAAAATGTGTACACTGGATAGCTGTCAGTTTAACATCATTTAGTTTAAACATGCAATAGTATAAAGCGGTGAAGTGCTCATGTTTGTGCAAGTACCTCAAAACTGTGCTTATGAGCAGTACCTGAGTAAATGTATTGAGATACTTTCCACTTCTATATATCTTAAACCACAATAACAAATTAGTCATTAGAGCAACATCCTGATTCATCAAACACTGAAATGAGGAAACAACGTAACGACCATCTGGCCCCGTCACTTCAACCATGCTGCATATCCACTTCCTTACCTCTTATATAAATGGTGGTCAGATGGTCCTGTATTCACGACACTATTCTGTGAGTTTATTGACCACATTATTAGGCACAGGCCCGAGATTAAGAGCTGTTGAGGAGTAATTGTGTGTGTCTTCTACCAGTTTTTGATGCGAGGTGATGTGGCTGCTATGCAAATACTCTCCAAATGAGATGTAGATTATGTTAACACTCAGTGCTCAGGCTGTCTTGCATCAAACACACACACACACACACACACACACACACACACACACACACACACAGCCCTGTAAGTGGTGAAGGAACAATTTGTCCATGACCTTGACTTAGTCCTAGAAAAATACAGTCTGGAGGCAATTTAAAACAATTTCTTCAATTACTTTTCCTTCTTGTTCTCAGAGCTAATTTCTCATTTGTGATGGAACTTCTTCTTACTTTCTCACTTGAAGCTGGCAGACGGCGACGTGGGACATTATAAAATGAAATGGGATGAGCCACGGCAGTTATTAAAACGGCCACACAAGGCCAGCGTCAGCGCTTTGCCATTTGGTAGAAATGGTTGAAACAGAAGTTGTGTAATTAATCTCTGATATTAAAATGGAAATCATTACAGTGCATGCTCATCAACCACTAACCTCGGACCTGAAATCTATACAATGCGGTCCGTGATGTTTTTTATTGCACTTCTCAGCCACTCAGTCACTCTTCAGTGTGCTTGAGGGATGAATATGCAGGTTTTCTTTATACGCCTGCAAAATAGAAAGCTAATATTAAATTCAATCATGTGTCTCTCTGATATCACAGATTACAATTCAAAATGATATGAGTTGAGCTGTATAGATGCAAATGCTGTAAGCAACACCGCAACTTAACAGTTTGCCTGCGTTTTGTCAACAGAGCTGAGAAGGTCATTTGCTCAAAGCATCTGCAGTGATTTCCATCTCATCATATTTTGTTTTGCGCTGTGCATTGTGTGATTTGATCAGTATTGAGAATCATTTGCCTTTTGTTCGGAGAATTCTCTGCAGACTAATTTGACCACAGTCTGTTCCCAGACCCCCACACACACACCCACACCCGTCCCATGCTCCCAGCATCATTGTGCCTGTCACTGATGCATCTGTCTCCACTGGTTTCTATAAATATCCCCTTGTCTCCCCTTCAAAAACCTGATTCCCATTGATTTAGTGACCTATATATACATCAACACCATCCCCATCTTTCCTCTGGCTCTCGGCTCCTTCTATCGACGACCCTTTACTGTCTCCACCTCTTGATTTACCCCTAACCTCCATTGTTCTCTCGCTTTAGGCTCAACTCAGACTGCCCTTTCCTCCACCTTCTCTTCTCCCCTTGCTAGAAAGCATGAAAGACGAGTTCATGGCGGACGCTCAAGTCATGACACACAAAGGAGATTCAAATGAGCATAAGTACAGTGGCTGGTGCTCATTTCTATATTTCAAAGTCATTGTGGTAAACTGAGATTAATCTCCAGTGTGTGTAAACACTGGAGTAGATGATGAAAGGAGTCTCTCAAAGAGGCACACAATTCAATATGAAATCTGACTCTGGTTGAAATAAGATCTGGATGCAAAGACGCACAGTATGTGTGTGTGTGTGTGTGTGTGTGTGTGTGTGTGGTGCGTGTGTGTGTGTGTGTGTGTGTGTGTGTGTGTGTGTGTGGGATTAGATAAGATTGAATTATTGCTGAAAAACAGCATTCTGGAATATAATGCTATAAACAGCAATGTTGAACACAGAGCAAACAGCAGGGGATTAACAATGTCAAAACCGCAGTTCTGCCGAAACATATTTAGGAATAATGTGGGATTTATGGACCTTGAACATCCGTTGAAATCCACGAAAGAAAAGACATTTCCATATTCCTGTCGTGCAACTTATGAGCACACAGACACGCCTTGTTTGTCAAGTGAAGCCGCACAGATCATGGAGACACATCTGTGTCCACGCATGGAAGAGCTGGAAACTACATGGCTGAGAATAAGATGACTGAGAATAAGATAGACAGAGAGGCAGATCGGTGGCTGTGATTTATTACCACACCACCCGAGTTTAGCATACACCTGTAGTCCACATCACTGCCCCCCCCCCCCCCCCCCCCCTCCCCACAGCAGGACGAACAGCTCTCCTGCGACCCCACACTGACACCTGGTGGCTCCACGAGGCAGCAAATCACTGCAGTGTGGCTCCTGAGCCTCGAGGAGCCAAGATGTCATGCTCACACTCTTCAAAAAACTTCACACTGCTGTTTTGTTTTCGCAGCACTTTTTCAGACTAAAACGGCTCTGTCTGCGTTTTACTGGACCTTGAAAGCAGATGTGTAAAAAAAAGAAGAAGAAAAAGAAACACGCAGCACAGAACACACCAGGCAATTTCAGGACAGTCAGTTTATTGAACAGCAAATTGTGACAGGGAACACAATATTTGGGATGTCTTTTTTTTCTTCTCAATTGCATTGTCAACAATGTCTTGAACAACTGTCAATCATCACACATATTCATAAACACCCTCTTTGCCACAGAGAGACTTAGTAGATGGACAGTGGGGTGAGGTTCCCTATTGTATAGTGTCATAATGCACAGTTCCTCTTGGAGGAAGACAACAGAGGCCGTGAAGGGACCCCAGAAGGCCTCCAATTTGCCGTCATTTTTATTTATTTTTTTTATTTTCTTCTAGTGTGTGTCTGTGTGTGGCTCCTACTTATTGCATATCAGTGAGCTGGTACATGAACATTTTCAGTGAATGTGTAAAGCACACATCTTTAGATTAAAATGTAATAAACTCTTCACTATAATAATAATAATACATCTCATAATATCTAAGATACATTCTTATATCTGATTCATTTAGAATATATAGGCGATATACATTTTGTGGATAACTGCTGATGGGTGACATTGTGGACACCATCACAAGGGTCTCTTATAATGGACATGTCGTCTCAGCCCTGTGGATCAAGTTTTACAGACATAGATAAACCTTCTTACAAGACTCAAAAGTTAATCTCAATCGACATCTCCACTTGAATAAATCAGACTTCAATCCATGTCTGCAAAAGCAGCACAATGCTTGACTTTGTCTGAGTATATTCAAAGTGGGTCATGTGCTCTCTTGTGCCTAATAATCCTTTGTGCTTTCTTTGATTGTATACACTCTAAGTCATACATTTGGTGTTTTAGAGCTCCCCTGCATCAACCTGCAGCCCCGGCTGTGGATGCCGGGGAGAGACGATGGCAGAGGAGTGTGAAAGATAGAAGGAGAGAGGGGAGAGGACACGGGTCTGACAATCAAAGAGAAAAATACCGCAGTGTCACACTTAACAACTACACATCAACTACAGCACTACACAGTCACACACACACACACACACACACACACACACACACACACACACATATATAACCAAATGCACAAGGTCAGTGAAAATTCACAGCTGAGTAAAACAAAAGTACTTGCACAACATTTTCAAGAGTCAACCAAAGATACAGACAAATAAATCAGAAAACAACAAGAGAGGGGGTGGGGAGTTTAAAAAAAATCATAACGATAATATCAACAACACAAAAATAGGCATTATTACAATAAAACAGCATATATGAGATGAACTGGCAATCGGAATGTTGAATAACTACAACAGTAATTTATAAAGACGAGCGTATGCGGCTAGACAGGTCTTTTCACCGTTTTCCTGTGGCCCGGCTGTCATCTGTCAGCAGGGCTGGAGGTGCCAGTCCATGTCTAGCAGTGCTCTTGTCCCTCACTGACCTATGGCTTCGGTTAAGACATTGATAACGCTGACATTCGCTAGCCTTGGTCGTTAGAGCCATCAATGTCATATTGCAGCTACCTCGTGAAAGAAGCACCATTCAGAGATGGTAGGATTTCCAGTCTGATGTCAGCAGGTCCCTATAGGCCTTGTTCAGGCTGTATTTCATGATACTTCACTCCCAGGACTGTTTTATAGTCCCAGGGGTCATTCATTTAAAACGACCTACACTTCTATCATCATTAAACGGTGTTCCGTTTGGTCCCGGTTGATAAAACTGTAAGAAACAGGACAATAGACTGACCAATTAACCAATAATGACACCTCCAATAAACCCTCATTGATCTATACTAGTGTTCCTCTTTGTATTCAGTAACACATAAAAAAAAAATATATAATAATCTTCAACATGCTGCATTTAAGTTCAAATTATGTTTGTTGCATTAAAACATGTTCTTTCATTTGATATGTCCACATCATCATAACATAGAATCACAACATAATGGATTGAGGAGGGGGGCTGGAGAGGTAGGTGTGCAAATAAGCCATCATGTACAAACCAAACAATAAATTCTAAAACATAAAGTTCATATCATCTGCATATGTACAATATAGTTAAGGTGGACACTTTGACACAGAAAAAACAACACATACATATATATAGTGCTATACTGCCCATAGAAAGGATTTTTGATAAATAGATCTCACTCCCACAAATGATAAAACATTGAAAAGTTGCACGGCGTATCTACAGTGCAACATCATAATCGAGGAGCTGCTTGAACAGTGGGAGCGAGGAAGGAATGTGATTGGATAATACATATCAAAGTCACCTTGATCTCCGGCGAGATAAACCAATGGCGGGGCTTCAGTGTTGTGATGCATAAACAAGATACAACAGCGCTGCTTTCCCTCGCAGCTTAAAGCAAACAAAACCTCTAAAGCAAACAAGCCGAGATGTTTGGTAAAATCACAGAACACCGAAAACACATTGGTTGGATTTTCAGATAAAGAAAGATTCACCATTAGCTCTTTGAGTCCTGCCAATGGATGTGTGAACAAATCTGTAAACAATAATAATTACGTCTGGATCTGAGGGGTGTGAACTACTCCAGCTCAGGTCTTACTGGCTCCACAATGGATGACTGTCCTCATGAGGCCTCAGCGTGTAATGGCTGACCATTTGTCAGCATAATTCCCAAATAATCTGCTAATAACCTGCATCCTATTTAAATGACTTTCAACCCATTTAGCGCTCACAGCTAACGCTTTCCTCGGTGGACTGAAATGCTTAAAGTGCACAGCACTTTTGGCTGCAATCCCATATGTGATGTCACAGCAGGTGTTTCCCGTCATCTCTCAAAGGCAAAAGCCCTGCTGTGACATCTCTGATTGGGGTGTGGCCACAACTACAATGCTTGACAGTTTCAGCCCATAGAAAGACGCATAGAGGCAGCTTTAAACAATGAGTTTGTGTAGTGTGCATAATGTCCGAATGTTGTACAGTGTCCCATCACTTTAGGGTGTGACTACGAAAAAAAAGGAGATATCTTTTTCACTGAGGCAAAACAGTCATACCATTGTGGTAGCACTAAATATCAAATGGAACCTGATCTACGTTAAAAAGCCAAGGCAACCCAAGTCAGCGTGGAGCTGAATGGCTTCATTACAACCACTTACAGGAAGGGGTGTGGCTTCTCAGGAAAGATCAGAGGGGGTGTGCTGATATCATATCAATACATTCCCTGGGTCTTTGTCTGAAACTGAGGCATACTCTATGTCTTGCTCTAATTCTAAATATATTATTTCTTAAGACATAGGGTCTGGGGGAATTCTTTGAATAGTGTGTTTTTTTTAAATATTCTATTCTTCTTATGTTTACAAATATCTTTCTAAGTAAAGTACGTGCATTTAATTTAACTATGTATTATGTATAATGATCACTAAGGTCTCTTTGTAATTCAGAAACTAATGCTTTTTAAAACTAGGTAGTGTAGGCTTGCAGAACTGCAGCAACCATGGGCAGTACGTCTACTTTGGAAATTCGACAATCATTTTCACAAAATGCAATAAGATGCTGTAATTATACAAGCAATATTCCTTTAAAACGTCAACTGATATGTGTGGCTTTATTTCCAGAGAGCTAGCTCAGCATGCCACCTGGATTGTTGTGTGCCCCCATAGGCAGCTTGGCAAATAAAGGCTCCCTCCGAAACGATTTCAACATTCAACACAACAAATTCAAAACAACATGTACTGACCGGTCACGCTTTGACCCATTGGACATTTCTTTCAGAATGAGATGAACGCAGTTGGCGTGATGCATTGTGGGAGGGAAAGGCAGAAAGGATGTGCTTTTTAGTTTTCTTTTCTAGTCAAGGAGCTGAGAATAAATTCCCCCACACCCAAGAAGTAGATCACCTGGGCGATGCCAAACAGAGGTGCAATGACCAAGGCTCGACAGTAGGCTCCCTTCAGGAAGGCTGATGGTCCCTCATTTTGCATAATTTTCCTGGAGAACAAATAAAACCTCATTATTAAAAGCGAAACATACAGCCAGCACTAGCTATGTGCCAGTAGGTATGGTGTTGATTGTGGTTTATTTATCTTTTAACTTGTGTTTAATATTAACGTATCAGCTGTATTGTTTGATACATTTGCTGCTGTTTCATAGTTTTTGCGTGCGTCAATGCACTTAAATCCATTTTGACTTGACACATGCAGCGTCACACATGCTGCAGCAGTAAAGACATAAAGAGGTCACCTGATACAGTCAGTCACTCCACTGTACGTGTCTTCTGTGCTTCCTCGGTTCAGTGACTGCAGTCTGGTCTTTATCACTGCAACACACAGAGATCAGGTGAATATAGAACATCAACTAGCGGTGCACACATTGCTGTAACAACGTTCAGCAACCTTCACCACAGCTCACCATCAACAGGGTTGACGGCAACGGCCGCTGTGCTCCCCGCAAGGCAGCCTGAGAGAAACGACACGTAGAAGGGAGCAGGCCCATCTACGCCTCTTTTGCCCAGGTTGTTCAGGTTGGCAAAAAGGGGGAAATAGATGATGGAGAAAGGAACATCCCTACAAAATGAGAGAAATAAGTCCCAAGACAGTAAGTCATGTGAAGTTCATTGAAGCCGGTTGGTAAAACTAGTTCAGAGATCTGTGTTACCTGAGCAAGGTGGCACCAAGGCCCTTATACAGCCCAGCAATACCCTTTTCCCTCAACAGTTCTCTGGTGAGCTGCATGGCTGTTGGAGACTTGGTCGCCACAGTACCCGCTGCCACCGTCTCTGGCATCAGCTTCCTCTGAGCCTCTATGGAGCGTAAGAAACACAACATTAAGAACAGCAAAGGCTTCATATAAATACTACCAGATACATGCAATACTAAGAACAGGTATGTGGGCAGATATTTTGAATTCATAACAGTAAGGAGAAACCAGCATCAAGCTCTTGTAATCTCTGAAATAACCACATGAGGCTACTATTTCTCCAGTTTATGCCCTGCACATCAATATTTGCTTAAACTGCCATCTGGATTGAATGTCCTCTTACCAATTCGTCCAGCATCTTGGAGCTGGATTTTCAGCATCTCCATAGGAGTTGTAACAATAACCTGCAACAAAGCAAAATCAAGGTGTCACATACAGTGTCAACATATGCACATGGTTAACAAGGATTGATTAGTATTAGAATGTGTCATGCAAAACATGTGTCCTGTGTAACTCTACTGGCATCCGTCAGCTGTGTCAACTCTTGTTTTCCTCTGTAATCCACACAGTAGTAACTAGTTAACTGGATTAGAGATGAGATGGCCATGTTCTCTGTTGCAATCTTAATCCAAGGTCTGCTACACTTAATCTAATTATGTTCCTCGGGCTTGAAGCCTTTGCCCTCATTGACGAGAGGCATTTCCCTCTGACTCACTCATTCAGTGCACATGGCCAAGCGCTCTCACAGGGTCTTATCTGATCACTCAAATCAAGCTGCCAGTGTATCGCCTGCTAACTAGACAACATTTCAGTGATTAGTGATTAGAAATCATTCAGTGATTAGAAATCATTCATGAAAAGGGAACGTTACAGGCTACATTCATATCACAGATACAGAGACAAACCGTGAGCATGTTCCTGCAACTACCGCCTCTCATTTAAACCCAGTCCTGGCTATTTCTAGCTGCAGGCAGTGATAAATGAGGCGATGGCTGAGGCCCAGTGGTGCGTATGTGAGCTGACATCGGTAGTGTTAAAGGCAGCAGTTCCAGATGGAGAACAGGAGGATGCAATTAAAGCAGCACCTCACTCACCTGGCATGTACCTGCCCCGCACCCAGCCAGCATCTCTTTGAGCAGAGTGAGTTTTCTGAAAGAAAATGACGACAAAATGCTGGATCAGAATAAAGCAAGCTAAACTAAAATGATGGCGTGAGACAACCTTATTTCTGCAGTCCTTGAAAAAGATGTTATGTCTTCTATATCAACATGTCTGCCACAAGGGCAGATTAATAATTCACAAGGTGAGCGGCTGGACAAGACAAGTCAATCATTTATCCGCTCGCATGTTTTTCACCAACGAGATGGAGATAGATGCCCAGAAAACCTTTCACTTTGTCATGGGGGACAATGGGTGGGTTAATGTTTGACATGTGATACAATGATGTGCTAGTTTTACTTTCAGACAGCGCTTCTTCTGACACACATGCAAGTAATTCAGTATTTTTAAACCAGACAGTTAACAAACCACTGTGAAATACTCAGTGCCAAGGAGGAGACGACAGAACAGGATTAACTAGAATCTTTGTGAAAATACAGACAGCTAATGTGTTAGCTTACATGTTAGTAAACACGGCAGTTAAGCACAAAATGAATGAGGGAGTGTGTGTGTCAGTCAGCCTGTTAGAACGTTCATGCCTCACCCATCCTTGGAGAGGTGTTGCCTGAAGAAGTCGTTGGCAGCCAATTTAATGGCTTTCTCAGGCGTGACGAGTGTTAAGTTCACTGCCGCTCCTGAGAGGATAAAAAGGACAGAGGGTAAGAAAGCGAGAGGCTCAAAGAAGAAAAAGAAGGACAAAAAACAGAGGCAGAGCGAAAATGATATCTGTATAGCCTCGTTATGAAGCTGAAAGTATTCAGAACCTTATGCTACCTAACAGCTTAAATGCTCACACATTATTCACAAAAAATCTAAAAGCACGTAAAACGTACCTCGATACATCCCAAAATACCCCTCGGACCGGATGATCTTAATAAGGCAATCTGACCTGAAACATAAACACAAGAGTGGTGGTTGGTTATTTATCTAGGAATCTGATGACAAGCTATGTGATACTGTTGGTTAGTCCTGACTATAGCCCAGCAATATGTTTATGTGCTCAAATGCAAAAAGTAAAATACAGAAATGTCTTACATGCTGGTGTAAAGGCGACATCCATTTTGCTGGTTTTGCAAGCGAGTCTTGGCCAGGTCAATGGGAAACACACAGGTCACTCCGATCAGGCCAGCGATCCCCCCATTGATCAATTTGGCAGGCAAACTGGACAAGAGACAGAAATATGAAATATGAAAGGTCAATAAATGAAAACCAAATGAACGTCCACAGTGTGCTGTATCTGTAGTCTTTCCACATTCCAGCGTACCTGATCTGCTTGTCAGCCATTTATCTGAAGCCCTGGCTGGTCAAAGTGTCAATCTGTCTGTGAGCTCGTCACTCGGTGGTCAGTTGATTACAGTTGTGTGTTGCTGTCCAAGTGGGTTTGTGCAGTCTTGCAGTAGCTGTTAGTTCAAGTTGGGAGATATCTGTAAAGAAATAGGAACGGTCACATTAAGCGTTCTCAAAAAGTGTCTGGTAACAGAAATGTTCCAACAAAATAACACATACACAAAGCACTATCTAAAGGTTATAATGAAGCAATGTTGCCTTCACAAACATTACAACATGGACTGGTTTTTAGTAACAAGCTGTTACACCACCTAAAATACAAAAAATAACTTTACCCCGAGAAATCAATATCAGTTGGTGAGAGCTGCTAATAATTATTGTTTTCATCATCACTTAATTGTTTAGTCTCTAAAATGTCAGAAAACAAGCGCAACCGTCTCAAAAAAACCACTGAAGGCCTTTGTGAGCGCTTCATCAGAAGTGTTTGATAGTTTGTTTTAAGAGAATAAACGTGAGTATTTGCATTTGGAAATGCATGTCTTTCTATCCATTTCAGCTAAAGGTCCACATCCAGATCAGAACCTCGGCACACCTCCTCCCAGGTGTGCCGAGGACCAAACGCAACACAGCCCTCAGTTACAGGTGAGGTGGCGCGTCAACAGTATCAAATCCAATTAGGCAGGAAGCAAATCGTGCCAATTGAGAAGCTTGAATGGTTCTTATTAACCTTTTGTCGATTGACTAATTGAATCAGCCCTACGGTTGAGTATCAAAAACTCTGTATGTCACTTATTAATCCCTAAATAGGGACAACAGAAGAAGAAAGATTTCAATAATGAATCACCGTGCATCATAATTAGTCAGCATTGTTGACAGCTCTTAAAAATAGAGCTTTAGCGATCACGATAGGGTAATTACTTGTTAAAACATCTCCATTGTCACTGGAACATCTGTGCGTCATACATGTCCTTGAACACTTGTGATGCATGAGCTCTCTTATTGTGAGACTCGAGACCGTATCGGGGAACCTCTGTCCTCCATATGCTCAAATTGCCCTTTCTGAGCAAACAGATGAACTATATCTGATGTAGGCAAGATGCTCCATAATAAAAGGTACAGAATGCCTTCAGTGTAAAAAGATGCTTCCCATTTACTCTGTCATTCTCTCCACCCCCATTGTCCACCAATCACAACGTGCCTCTCTGTGTGTGCAACCCGCCTCCTTCTCTCTCCTCCTCACAGGCCCTCCCCCATCATTTCCCTCAGTCACGAGTCACGACTCACAAACACAGCTTTTCCATCTCAGACTTGTGGGTTTCTTTGTGAAGTGCATCTGCACTCGTACAACGCCAACATACCTAATTCCTTAGATTCAGTTTCAGAGAGATTGCTCAGCATGTGTGGATGTTTAGGTTTGCGGATAACTGTATCGAGGCATGAATGCAGCTGTGGTCTGGTATGTTTAGTTTGGATGGGCACTTGAGGCGCCCGCTGGCTGCTTCAGGGGTGGAGCGGGGAGGAGGAGAAAGGGGGGTTTCAGAGCAGGTCAGAGGGCCACATCTCTGGTCTCTGGAGGCTCAGTGTTCTCGTCTCTGCTGCCGGGAGTTCACAGCCCTCCTCGCCATTTTCTCATCCAGCTGTAATGAAGAGACCCTTTTCCCTTTAAGCATGCTCCTTTTGTTTCCATATTTCCTGTCGCTGACTTCCTCCTGAACTTAACTCCAGTCAAGCACACTGATTCTCTTCAGATAATAATTGACAGACTATAGTATGTTCTGTTAGTGAAAGGACTGATGAGATAATGTATGGTGAAGAGCACTGCAGTCGTTATGAGTAACCCATCAAACCGACATGTCCCTCCTTCTCCTTCATGCTTGCGGCTCGACTCGTCCACTTCACTTCATCTCCACCACACGACCGTGTCTGCGCCAGGACATCTATTTGACCCACAGTCATAGCCCGGCTGGACTGTCTTGTCATGACAATTGGAGTCTGTATGGAAACATGTAGCCTCAGTGTCCACAGCACACGTGGCATCACTCATCAAACAAATCTACAATCTGACAGGAAAATGCAGTGGAGCTGGTATTTCAAATTCACCTTTGGTTGCAAAGAATGCAAGGTCATGTTTCAATACGGCATTAAAGAGGACAGTTACTTCAAGACAAAACATTGATTTGAAGTGACTGAAAACTTCTTTATCAAACTAGCCGACTTGAAACATCTCTCACTTAAACACACACATTCCCACAAAGGTCATATATATAGTTTGTCACCTTTAGAAAAGATAAGCACTGATTAGTAAACAATAGACAAGGTGATTGTGCAACTCACCTGCCACGCAGAACCTTGAACTTAACAACTTCCCTCAGTCAGCCATTGGACCCATTTGATTCAAGAGTTTGGGCACCAACTGAGATAACAGTTCAGTTTTTGAACCTTGTTCATCATTTCAACATGAACAATGAGGCAATAAACATTTTTTTCCAGGGGAGGATAATGAAGATTGTTGTTGAATCTTGTGGGTAAAGCAGCAAGCAATCTTCTTTTGCTAAATTAGGCTATTCAATTTCTAAAGCCTTTTTTCTTTTACTTAATAAATACTTAATTACAAGTTCACCGACCAGTGCTTGTATTCAGTTAATGTAAGATGTAAGACGTATACTGGGTGTTTGCCTGTAACTGGTAATGGTAACATTGTATGTAACCTATTAATTAATTAATTAATTAATAACATGATTTTACCACATTGTCAACCATTACGGACAGTTAAATAAAAGAAGTGGCAGATGTGTAGGCCTATCTTCTCTGTTCATAAAAAACAAGATAAGAAGCTTTTCTTTCCAAAAATACAGTGTATTGGAAGTGCTTCAAAAAGCTGACAATACTGGATCAGAGCGAGGATAAATAAGAAATTAGGCGTCGGCAAGGCATACACGTATTGAGCTGCTTTGACTAATCTGCTCTGAGGCATGTCTCAATGACAAAGACATATACAAAAAGTTAAATATAACCCTGCAGATACTAAAAATCTGGAGACAAATCCATACCAGTCACTAGTTTCCTTATGCAAAACTCAATGCAAATCTCATTCAAATCAACCAGAGAACATTTTACCTTATCTATCACAGCTCCTTTGCTGCCTCCATGTCCTCAAGTGCCAAACCGAGTAAAGATCTTGCTGACTAAATGACGATCAGGTTGTTGAAAGATAGGAAGTGAGTGGCTGCAGTCAGCACTTCGCTCACGTGACTGTGGCTCGTCGAAAAGAGGTTAAAAGAAAGGAAAATCACACATTTCCTTCCTTATTATCTGAGAGCCGGCTGTTGTTACCAGCCCATCTGTCTCACATGTACTGGCTTGATCAACAGACAGTGTGTGTGTGTGTGTGTGTGTGTGTGCCTGCAACCCTCTATCTCTGAGCTACAAGAGCACAAATCTGTAAATCTAATACGCAACTCAAGCTGTCCACTTTTACAGAGATAGTATTTTCCATAGAAGTAAAAATATGTATGTATATATTTACCTAGTTATTTTTGGCTTTAGCTACTATTGTATGACTGACATCCAGCTTCATATTGTCCTTGTGTATATTTGTTGCATCAATTATTTCTATTGGAGGATGGGATTGGGTTTTAAATATAGTTATCTGCACTGACAGCTGTATGTCTACTACACAACAAATCTGACAGCTGCTGTCGTGCTATTACCATGCTTCTTTTTAAATAATGGTTTAAGAGATGCAGTCTATTTTGGGATATCTACAACACTGCAGAAACAATGGATGAAATGTGTGGTGTCACAGATAAATCTGATTACTATTCCCTCTTTCCGACAGCTTCAGGATTATAAACCTAATTCTTATAAAAGCTCTCTCGCAATCTCCATTCACAACCAGTGGCATATGGGTTATGATCTGGGCACAGCGATGCATTTCCACTAAAGGTGCTCCACACATTGCAGCCATTAAACGTGCACAGTTGGGCATTGTTGTAATCACCTTCTGTAGATCAGAAATAACAAGCTGGCATCAACTTTCAAGGGGCACAAATGCCCCTTCAGTGCAGAGAGGTGGTGCATTGTTCCGCACCTCCTCTGACACCGAAGGTATCTTTGGTGGCCCAGTTTTTGAAGTCACCTGGGGCTTTACTCTTGTATCTCCTCTGTTTCCCTCTCAGCTTTCCCCCCAACCTCGATAGGAAAATAATGATACCACTGTGAGTGGAGTTTCCAAAATGAAAAAGCTAAATGCAGCATTGAAGCATCCGATTACAGTTTGCAGATTACATTAAAGCCTTGACTGGCCTGAAAAACACACAGAAGCACAGCATCTTCCCACAGCAAAGCTATATGTCATGTCCACTCAGCGCACATAACCAGTGACATTTAGCCGTCCTTGCCACTGGCATTTTAGCATACTTTTAGGAAATGCGATATGGGTGTATTCCTGCATCTAGAATAAATGAATATTTAACATAATGTTGTTGTCTACTGAATGAGAATAAAGTGATGTGTTCAGCATGACAGCCAAAGCAAGTACAACAGTTCCATTGGAAAACACAGGATGTCACCGTACACCCCAGAATGGTTCAACTCATCAATTATTGCAAGGCTGCAGGAGTGCTTTATTAAACTGCTTGACCTCGTCATAACCTGACCAATGCACTGGAAATAAAGTTGCTTCTTTTAGAAGCATATATTATTGCTTAACCTCTTACTCAGCAGCTAAATATTCCTTTCTGTGAGGAGTTCACATTGTCTGCAGAGCAAGTGGGATAACATGTATCCAGCATCCGGCATTGAAGATGTTCAGCATTAATACATATTTAATTAAAATGAAAACGATCCATCTCACCTTTTCTTTCATTCTGCCCTTAAGTCACAGTACGTTAATGTTTAGCTAGTCTGGCTGTCAGAGGGGAGTCGCTCTACGTGTCTCTACCAATGAAAAAGGAGGTGGATACAGTTTAGGTGGGTTTACTCTCCACTCCCGAACACGACCCAAACCCACATGATAATGAATCCCTCAAGGCGGCCGCCTCGGCGCCGCGCGTGGACATTGAGTAACGCGTGCGGTCGCTGTGTGGTGACATCCCAACAAAAAAAAAAAGCGAGCTTTTAAAATATCAATTCAAACTGATGACGATAATTAAAAATCCGTTGACGTTACACCTGTCACCGAACCGTCGGTTTTACGGGTGACGTCGACACGGTTGTGTTAACGACCCGCGTATAACGTTCATGACGGTCTGATTCAACGTCCCATATTAACGAGTTTACAACAGGCCTAACGGTTAACGTTGTATATTTAAACCCACCATATGTAACGGGAGAGAATATGAGGGGCTTGCCACATAACGGGAAAATGTTGCGCTGCCGTCTCTCACAACGAAGCGACAACACACACACTCACGATACTACACCGCCTTTCATCTCCATTTGCTATTTAAATAGGACATCTGACGTTAGCCTCACACGTCGCCTTCACGTCATTCCCAGGTAAGATTCCACCGGCTTCAAGCCAATTCAAGACACGTTTACCGAACAAGACACTCGCCACACAGACGTGTACTGCATCCCGTTATGTACATACCACACAGAGCGTTTCCGTTATTTCTCCCGGTGTGCACTCAAAGCCTTTACAGCGAGTCTTTGGCTGACAGACCGACAATAGCTAACCTACCGGTGTTACTAGCGTAGAGTCCAGCGTAGAGAGGTAGAGGAGGTGGGAGTGAGAGCCGGGAGGGAGGGGAGAGCATGGGGGGGGGGGGGGGCTGGGCTGGCGATGGAGTAGGACTCGTATGAAAAAAAAAAACATCATAAAGGGGATTTAAAAAGGGGGGCCCCTAGTGGTATGTAGTGGAAGTACAGACATATTTTATATTTGCAGTAAAGGTGTAGCAGTTGGGGGATGGGGCCCAGCGTCATCGTGACGATTCATCTCAACCCCCTGACCTTGAAATACTAAAATAGAAAAATGGCTTCAGCTGAAATATTGAGGATGATGTGCAGCATCATCAGCTATAAAGTGTCTAAACGACCAGTGACTCATCTTAAGTTTCAAAAAACAAAACGGACATTTCTTTACAGAACAGTCTTTTACTGGAGATGAAAATAGTGGTAATTCATACTTACATTTGAAAAATAAAATGTCCTGATATGTCACTGGTATGTGCTGCAGCTAAACTGGTTTCTAGGTGACCAAAGGCACACAAGGAAGACATTTAATCAACCATAAACATTGCCTCCTGTTGCACTTTTAGTAAGCGATCCAGGCCTCCGTAGTGCAACAGCTCCCAGTGTTTGCTTTGCCTCTTAACTCTGTGCAGAACAGCTCATACTGATTGACACATTTCTGCTAAGAAATACCAATATATATATATATGAAATTGATTTAAAATCCTCATGGTAAGTCAAAAATAATGGGTTACCAAGTTTAATTAAGAAACAAATTATGGGATAACCAGTCTAAATTATAATGATGGGACAATTATGATATTGCTGTAATTCACAATTATGTGGTATTAAGTCATAATTATGACATAAGAAGCTAAAACATGAAGTGTGACTTCATAATTTTGATTTACCATGAGCATTTACATGCTTATTCATGTTATATAACAAATGTTGATCTTTTCCCGGCAGAAATGGGCTTCCGTAGTGTGGAAAACTGAGACCGTTTTTAAAAGTCCATCCATTTCATCCGTCTTCAGTGGGTCACAGCTGGCTATCATGATTGTGTTAAGAGAGATTCTTTGCACCCCAGAACCGTTGTTTAGACAGCAGGATGAGATGATGGGGCCACATTGTAAACAAACAGGTTACTCAAGGTTAAGTCAGACATCTGCACCCAGCGTGGGTTCATCTACTCCTGTGTTGTGGGGTTCTTCCAGACCCACTCTCCTCAGGGACTCAGAGTACTTTCTCCTTCCTATACGGACAATGTCCTCAATCTCATCTGCCAGGTCTCTCCTGCCGCTCTCGATCATGGCGGCCACCAGCCTCGACGCTGCTCCTGGTCCTGCATTCCTTTGTCCCCGGGCCCAGTGGAAGAGCATGTCCAGCACTAAGGCTCCCAGGTTGTCCCTGGTGGGGACAGCAGAACATACACAATACATGATACACCCACTACAGTGAGCTCCCAAAGGACTGAAAGATAACTGATGTAAATATATATATTTTAAATACAAATATTATATCCCTTTATTCTGAATTTTATACCAGCAGTATTAGCAATATTGTATGTTTCAATTCTACTGTTGATACATACTGTATATTATAAATAATCATAAATAATAAATCATGTTCTACAATCTATATTAAATGTACTAACAGCCTATTCATGTGTGGTATTTATTTATTGGACACCTTTTATCAAATACTCAAATCATTAAAATGACATGTATTCCGGAAAACCATCTACATCATGCATTTTTCTTCCAACTCGAGGATGCGTCACGCAAGGTTTTCTGAGCATAAGGAGTGGAGGGGAGGGGAGTGAGGGGGCGGGGGAGCAGGACAGATGAGCATCAGTCTGTGTGTAATCTCCTGCAGTGTCCTAGATGGCTTAGTGAAGGCTGACAGCGCAGATTAAAACAATCAAAATGCTCTCCCATTTCTCTCCCACTGCGGTTTGCCTTCACTCACATTACATCTCTCCAATTCCCTGAGAGGCTTTGGCCGTGCTATCACACATATGTGTGTGTGTGCACGCACTGGTTAAGTCATTCACACATGTAGGAATGCTTTGGAAACATAAAAATGAAAAGTGAATCATTCCCATGATTCCTACCTGTACTTGTACTGGATGCGGTCCAACTCCTGGTAGCTTAAGCCCAGATTGATGCCAATAACGCGCCAGTCGTGTGCTATCTGAAGAGAGATGGACAGCAGGTTGGCCTCTGTCAGGTAGCCGCTCTCCGGGTCACCCAGATTCAGAGGAGGATACTGGAGCTCTTCCATGATGAAATTATTTTCTGAATTTAGAGCCTGTGACAAAAATCGAGAGGAGATAATCAGTGCAGTTTCCTTTTTGGTGTTACATATAGGTAGCAGCTAACATAATTTGTCGTCATCTAATTTAGCATCTACATAACAGTGTGTATGGAAGAAACAGTGTACATATTTATTATTTCTCTTCATAACCAATACACACATTAAATATCACTAGGATGCTATTCAATAGCCTAAAACAAATTGCACAATAGGTGTATACTAATTCATATACAATCTATAAATTCTCCAAATATCTGTGTTATCATATGAAACAATGAAGAAGAAAAAAAAAGGTCACTTCAACTGACAGGTAGTCTGAGTGGTAAAGTTGCAAGCCACTGATTGTCAGGTCCTTTCCTCTTTTTTGCCACTTCCTCTGGCAGATTGCTGGGAAACTCCCCTCTATAAAAAGACACCTGAAACAGAGGTAAGAAACATATGTTCAAGGTGTTTGATGGGACAAAATAATAAGTGCATTTCTCAATAGCACCGAGCCAGGCAGCTGTGGTGAACTGGTACACTTTAGACCAAGTGACCACATCCAGACCAGTAATATAATTTGTTTTGTGTCTTGACAAAAATATATGTATACATTTAGAGGTTGGACTTTTCAGTTTGATGTATTATGTTGAAATATGTAATTAACTGCTTTTCATTGTGTATGGATGGACATAAATATAAGACCAAATGTACCACGGAGTTGAATCGTTACGTCTTCGATCACAAGAGTAGTATTCAATACGGGGTTGATTTGGATCATATGGAGTACAGAGGTTTCTACTGTCTGGTCACTTAAAGCCCCATTCACAGTGGATTTATTTCTCTCGGGGACGTAGGGTTATTTTAACATTGCCGTAGCAATTACAGCTGCAATTACCTCCAGTTTTTCTGCAGACTCACTGCTCCTCCTGTAATGTATATCCCGTACAGAGCAGCGTCCTTGTACTACGAAGTGGATCTCTGAGTTTTTTTCTGCAGGAAGAGAATTTTTCTTCTTTTTTCTGTGGATCCTTTGACTTTTGTGACAACATGAATTAAGTCAAAAATGTGTTTGCTAATCTAGTATATGAAAACATGCTGACCTGTACACTGCATTGAGGTCTTTTTGGTTACAGTATCACTATAAAATAATAAAGCCATAAGCAGAGCAGGTAAACTCATCAAATGGCCAGTTGTCATGTTATTTTACAGGTATTTGTATATTTCCTATTCATTGCCTATATTTGTTTACATTTTGTCAAAGGTACCATTTAAAGTATGCCAAATTAGCTATTAGCTGTTTCTAATGTCAACGGATGTTGAGTAACCGTCACTAGTTTAATTTGTTTCTTTTCTCTATAATCCCTCAGTGGATTTATGGATGTTTATTTGCAATAGAGGTATGAAATGATATCATTGGAAAGTGTTAGTCACAATGATATTGTTTGTGTTTCATGTCTGTGTGTGTCTATTCATGTCTATTATAGACCATATCCTGTAATTTTACAATAGTTAAAATAACCACCTCCCACTAAAATGTTAAAGGACTATGCCAATTTTCTAAATGTATACATGTTATGTATATGGTATAAGACAGTCCAAAGACATTAGTAAGCATGAGAAACTCTCCCTCAAATCCAAAACCTAGAATGCTAAACTTCTAAATTGTCGTGTAATCAAGTACAAAGTGTGTATGAGCTCCATAGAGAATGAATAGGAGATTGAGTCTGTGGAACCACAGAATGTTTGTTTTCTTTTTTACACTCAGATTATCTTTATTTTATTGTGTTTTTTCAGTTGTGAAAAAGATAACGCACTCATCTACCCAGAACATTCCCCTGGGTGCTCTCAGTGTCATCGATAATATCTCTCCTAATTCATTGTCTCTGGAGAAGGTACAGACTTTATACTTGATGGCATCACAAGTTTGACAAATACTTCTCTGGTTTCTGGCTTTGAGAGAGAGAAAGAGGAGCTCATGTTCACAAACTGTAATTCCTAATTCAGAAGGTGCTTCCCTTACATTCTGTCTGAATGGGGCTTTAGTGTAGATTGTAATGTACGGCATGTAGAAGAGTGATAAATCAAATCTGTTACTTATGGTTTATTAGAATATCATGTAGATGAGATCATGCAGACCTTGCACCGGGTGTAACGCCATACAATGTGGAAATGTAAGATTCACAAAAGGGACTGTGATTATATGTGCACAAACAAAAAAAACACAACGGTCATCATTATTTCCAGTCACTGCACATTCTTGTCTGTTGAATATGATGTCTGTCTTACTTGTCCCCTCACTGGCCCCTTCTGACCCTGAACTGGAGAGATGTACACCTCCTTCAGATTCTTCAGGCTGGAGTAAAACACAAAACACAGTCTTCCCTGCACACAGTCGGGTCTCTCTGGATAAGAAAAGAAGAAAACAATATAGGAAATCCTAATCAAGACTTTTATGAATGGCCAACATTTCAGGACAACCATTCCACAATAACACATCATAAACCCCAGGAAGGAAAGGGAGCAGGACAAAACATGTTGTATTTGAGATAGAGCTTCAAAGAGGACTTCAGACCTGTGCTGATATCTAAGCCTCTCTCAAAGCCAGCGAAGAACTGCTCTCCTTCCAGCAGGTCACACAGGTCTGAGGGCTGAGGCCCATCATATTGCTCTGACAAAGACTGCACTCTGCCGTCCACCTGCACGAGAGGCAACACAACCACTGGTTAAGTTGTATGCATACATGTTTTGATGCCATGATGAAATCAGTTTGGTGTAATTAGATCTATTAAACTGCACAGTTCAGGCACAGAGGGGAGAATGACAAACCCTGTTAGCAGGTAAACACTGGAGCATAACTTGTGATGGATCAGTCTTCCTCTGGAGGACGAGGAACTGGACTTTAAACTGTTTTAGCCTTTGATAGACCTTCCTGACCGCCCCACTAACACACCGCTGAGTGGTGTACCACAGCCAGTACCTGTGATGGCGCACACAAAGCTGTGTTAATGCAATGTTAATGTATAAATCAAACATACATTATGAGAATATATGATTTTTAAAACTTACCAGGAGAAGTGTGTAACGTAGAAAATGGCATACAAATGGGTGACATAGAGAGAGACTTGCGATGTAATGTCAGTCCAGGTTTGGGCAGTGGGGTCTCCGTGCAGCAGATACAAACAGGACGTATCGACTGTGTGGCCTGCAGAAGCACCAGACATGTTAATACTTGCTAATACCTGCTAATATAAAGATGCAATAGAATGAAGACATAAGGTACCTGTGACTCCTGATGGCAGAGGAACCTGAACTTTGATAGGCTGTAGGAAATGTATGCTGGGGGTCTGGGAGAGGCAGAGTAGAGGGCTAACTCTAGCCTGAGGATCTCCACACACAGCCTGTACCTCAGATACAGACACCTGCAACACCTAAAGGAAGAGACAAACTAAAGCCTTGCAAACCACAGATCCCCCAATGACAAACCGACATAGACTTCCATATAATGTAGCGTTACCTGTAATGTTATAGTGCGGGCCTGCACCGTGGAGTCTGGAGGGAAGTGGAGCTTAACTCCAGGGTCAGCACTGGATACCAGCAGAGCTCCAGCTGGTGTAACAGAGCAACTATCCTTTACTGGACGGGACACTACCATAAACCAGGAGAACTGGCTCACTGCACAGCAGGCCAGCTACAGGTACATCAAAAACAATATTACAATTTGTACTTTGACAGACAAAAAAAAAAAGAAGCTTAAACACATTTAAAATAAATTATTTGATTTTACCCTGGCTGGTCGTCCTCCAGGGTGGCTGCTATGACTCTCACTTCCTCTCCTCAGAACTGTAGGCAGAGAGCTCCATGACTGTCCGTCAAACCTCTGCACCACCACTTCCCTTCTTTGTGTCCGATGATATGGCACACACACCTCCACAGGCTGTAGGGATTTCAAAGTTGAATTACATGTATGTGACGCGATTGCAGGAAAAAACACAGTGACCAAATGGAGCAAGAAGAAACCTCTGAGGATGAAAACACAAAAGATTCTGTACATTTTGTACAAGTCTTCTAAATACTTATTTGAAGAAGTAGTCCAGCAATGTAGTTCTTCACTTGCATGGAATTGAGGGAGTTCAGAAACAGATTTAATAATAAATCATGAAAATCTGTGCAGCAGCGGTTGAGATCTTGACTTTTAGTCCCTACCTGGTCAAGCACCACACAACACTGGAGCCTACATTTCCCACAATGCAACTCAATAACATTTTCCTTTGATCCTCACTGCCTGGTAAATGTCCACGGCGCTTAAACATAGATGTGTCTCTCAACCTAAACTGAGTTATTTTTCAAACTTGTCAAAGCTCTTCCAGAGCCACTGACAATATTATGTAACCATTTTACAGAATAACACCAACAGTGATAAATAAACTGATCTTCATCTGTAAAGTTGGTGGAGTGAATTATAACAGATGTGGTACAGACAAATTTAGTTCAATACCTTTAGAAATGTAATTCCATGAGGACGAAGTTCCAATGGACGACTCAGCAAGATGCCATGCTCCTCCAGCCACACCCACTTCCTTTCTGGCCTTTTCTCAGCCCACTTCAGTCTTGTGGTTGCCACCAGGCAACCTGGGGGGAACAGCAGCTCAGCCCCCCCTGGGAGAAACACGTGACACCCAGCAGGCGAAACACAGAAACTAAGGAGCAAAAGGAGCATGACGTCTTTAATCTAGTCAGAAACGCGGGATTTGACAATATTACTGCAGATTAAAAAATGTGTACATTGTACCTGTGCTGGTTAAATCCGAGGTGCAACTCTTGAATTTTCGTTTCTGCTTGATCTGGTAAGAAAACAGTGATTCAACTGAGGGGATATGCTGAAAGCAAACGTTAACGTAAACGCTGTGTCTAAATACGATACATTCAGAAGGATTTAAGCACAAATCAATATGAAGCCCTGTTTTCTCCGCTCACCTGGTGTAGGAGAAAGAGGAGGAGGGGTTGGGGGTTGCCCCAAAGGATTGTCACGCACATCTATTTTCAGCAGAGGCAGTTTGTTCAGACTCTGTGGGAGCAGGCGGAGGTTGTTGCTGTAGATGGCAAGCTCCCTGAGGGCAAGGAGGGAGCCTGGGCAACAAAGAAGACGTTTACACCTGTTTTTAATGCCGCATTCATGAATTTACCTTACATTAAATAAAACTATGATTCCAGTTAATTACTGTAATGCACTGTCAGTGACAGACCCACCCACCCATACACACTTACCCATGCTCTCTGGAAGCTGCTTCAGATTATTGTGAGACAATTCCAGCTTAACGAGCTCCTCCAGAGAACCAATTTCCTCAGGTAGCCGCTGAAGGAGGTTATGTGAAACATCCAGTGTCTGTAGTGCGTTCAGCTGACCCAGACTCCAGGGAAGCGAGACCAGCTCGTTCCCCAGGAGGGAAAGGTAGGTGAGGGAGGACAGCTGGCCTATACCAGGAGGCAAATCTGAGAGACGGTTGTGACAGAGTAGCAAAGTGGACAGCACAGGCAAGCTGAGAAGACAGGATGGCAGACCGGTGAGCTGGTTGAAGGAGAGATCCAGGTGCACCAGATGACAGAGGGAGGAAACAGATGCGGGCAAAGTGGTGAGGAGGCCAGGCAGCGGGTCACCTTGTGAGTCATAAAAACAGTGTCCTTGAATTAGAAAGAAAAGTGCAGTTAGAAGCAGAAGGATTTGAGCAAAGGAAAGAAAAAGACAGATAATGACAGATGAATGCATTAACACAGTATTTACAGTATATATTGTATGTAAGAACCACAAAAGGAATGAAATAAGGTGAATTAAGCCATCTAATCTATAATAATATTTTTTTTAAACAGCGGATACCAGACGTATTGAAAGAGAAAAGTACCCCGAACAGCCAGCGAACGCAGCTCTGTCAGATGAGGTAATACATCCAGAGCATCATCCAGGCCTGGCTTGTCCTCAGAGCCCAGTCTCAGGTACTGGAGGCCTTTCAGCTGCCCTGGGATAGACCCCCAAAGCAGAGGCAGTGCAGCTGCTCCTCCCTTGTACACATCTAGGGTCAGCCTCGTATCGGTCAACAAAGCTGGAAGTTCCACAGACGGAGGCAAGGGTGGAGTCAAGGACAGGACCGAGGGAGATGAAGAGGAGGAAGACAAACTGGCGTGATGATGGGTGGAGAAGTAAGAGGAGAGACTTGATATGGAGGGACTGAATGTGTCCACGAGGCTGGAGGGAGACACGGAGGGAGCATCTCTCTCGGCTTGGCTTTCAGACATCACGCTTCTCGACACCGTTGGTCCAGTCTCCCTCTCTGGTGTCTCCTGATCCTGGTACACGAGTTCTCTGCAGAGCCTCAGAGCTAAAAGGTCCACAGAAGGGTCAGGTACTCCACCTGTGGGTGCCTTAAGTGCAGGTGTCCCTTCCTCCAACCCGCCAGGCGTCACAGTCCAACCAGCTGCCTGGTCTTCATCCTCTTCGTCATCAGCTGCTTCTTCCTCGCTGCTTCTCTCCATTGAAGACACCTGACTGGCTGACCTTAACTAAAGGTGAAGTTTACTCTCTTTCATGATGCGTCTGTCACGTGACACTGTAAACGCTTACAAACGTCCACTGTGGTCAGATGGAGCTGAATAACTACCGTGAAAAACAACGGTGAGGAATACTTTACTCGGCATGTTTGCTGCGTGACGTAAGAGGTCACCGTTACAGTATGTTAGCTGTTAGCTAGACAATATTTACGTGATAATTATCTTAAAAAGTGCGCATCTCTGCACTCTGTGGCTACTTTAGTGACCTCCATGTGTCTAATGTTGAGTTAGTTACTCAGTAACGTGTGAGATTAGTCTCTGGGTTAACCGCTCTCTCTCTCTCTCTCTCTCTCTGCTTTCTCACTTGTCACTTCCTTGTGTCCGATAATGTTTTTAAAGAAAAAGCTTTGCGTCACAGGTGCTCGTTCGTTTTTTCGTACACAGTCCACCGGCGGCAGACGGGAGGAGTTTAACCATTTATATCGGTCGAGAGAAATAACGAGCCCCGCCTCTCCGGTTGCTGATGTGTATAAAACGAGCGCTTTGTTCCTGGCGCCGCCAAAGTTTCAACTCAAGGCGGGACGGTTGTGTCAATGTGTGCGCTCAGTCCCTCCTCGGCCAGCAGGGGGCGCTGCCGAGTCGACTCTACTACCACACACCGGTCTACTGGATTTAGAAGTGTGGCGTCTTCAGTATATAATAGATAAACACATTGTTTGCTCAAATCTAATTACATTACATTAAAATGTTTACAGCTTAGTAAAGAGTAGTACTGTTAATAGTGCTTTTTATGAATTATATAACAAATAATTCATCCTACATAGAAATATTTATTTTTGATTGTGTTGCATTGGTGATTGTAATACCAAAACATAATATAAAAAACATTTTAAAAATATTTTTTATTTCCTTTTAAATATGAAATAATGCATTAATCATACAAATATGTAATGAGCAAAATATAATAAATTATTTAAATGTTTTTTGTATAATGCATCATTTGACTTTAGACTGAAATAAGATAAAATACATTCATCCATTTAACTACAATTCTTCATCAAAAAGGTTTCACGTCTTGTTTTTATGTAATAACCTATTTGTGGCGCATAAATAGTTTCAAAAGTTCATCTCTGTTGTGTAAAACATTTAATAATAACTTGTTATGTTCAGATTTGCTGTGCCAAAGGGAGACCGTGATTCAAGAAAAGGATTCTCCTCAGAAATGTTCACATTCTGAATCACCTTCTTGGAGCTCAGCCAAAAGTACTTATTTTGTGATGCCAGCATAATGTTTTTATCTGAACTGCATTACAGTCAGCATGATCAGTTTGACCCCCCACTGACTTCTGGGGCCCTGGGGCAGTTGGCACCCCACACTTGATGGAGTAGTAATATACTTTAAGACAATGAACCCTGGCTGATGGTGGTTTCACAATTGGACATGTTCTCCAAGGAATCATGTCCTAAACAGAACCTGGATAAATGCCCAAGAATTAACTATTTGCAACCAAATTCTGTGAATAGTTTGTTCAAGGAAATGTTCCAGAAAAAACACCATTTGATTGTTATTGTAGAATGCACTTCAAGTGCAAGATACTTGTGATTTAATTACTATTTCTTGTGAAACCTTTATACTATATTGTATTGTTTTATAAGCAGGGTGTTGCAAACCACCCAAATGTGTACATCATTATGAAAGTGTTTGTTACTTTGTAAAATATTTTCTTAATCTCATCCACAACGAAACAAGGACAGACACCCATTAATGTGCAGGTGGCTTTAATCGATTGTAATCAAATCAATAGGAAACCATAGATTATTTCTACTGATAGCAACTATAACAAAAGAAAGCCTCAACATAGCTGAGTTGATATGAATAGAAAAAACATATCATCCCAGGAAGGCAGATCAATTTAGAAAGGTCTAAACAAAACTCCTTGTTCTAGCTGGGGACAAACATTTGACAGCTGTCAGAGTGACAGTTCACTGACGTCACAGTGTTACAGCGGTGGGGACGGTGATTGGTCATTTCAGCGACTATTTAAATTGTGATTGGTCACTCTTTCGTCGCGGTGTCGATTGTGATTGGACAATATAGGTTTACCCGGTTCCCTCCTCAAAAATACACCAACAGAGTGAAATAACAACAACTCCCCGTGGCCCACCGCACAACGTTTACCTATTTAACCGTCGGCGATTTGACTTTTTAAGCACATCGGGTTTTAGCTGCTGAATAAGGGACTTTTTGACGTTACCTGCAACGGAAAGGCGACTTCTACCATTAGTTAGAAAGCTGAAAAACAGTCAACAGACAAAGTCCATTATCCTAAAGACAGCATGTAAAGAGGCATCATTAATAAAATATGATCTCCGCTTCAACAGCAAAGTGTTAGTTATTCTGTTCCCGTTAACATCTGAAAGTGGACTTTGGTTCGCCGCGCTTCCCTGCGACCTTCGGCCCACCTGAAGCACCAGCGGACGCCGCCGCTATGTTTCCTCTCGACTCGCCGTGGAACATCTCGTTTGCGGGTTGCGGGTTCCTCGGCATCTACCACGTCGGTGTTGGCAGCTGTCTGCTGGAACACGCTCCTTTTCTGGTGCAAAACGCCCGGCACATATATGGGGCATCCGCTGGAGCCCTCACTGCCACTGCTTTGGTCACTGGGATCTGTCTCGGTAGGTATCTTTGAGTGGTTCAGCTTTTACAGGAGGTGGAATGGATAGTTTTAAAAAAATAAAATTAAAATAAAAAGTACTTGAGTTTTTTTGATTTTTGTGCTGTAACCTTCTAAAA
Organism: Cyclopterus lumpus; assembly: GCF_009769545.1. Taxonomy (NCBI): domain Eukaryota; kingdom Metazoa; phylum Chordata; class Actinopteri; order Perciformes; family Cyclopteridae; genus Cyclopterus; species Cyclopterus lumpus. Next base: position 10,268,650 of record NC_046971.1, on the reverse strand, counting down.
GAGGTTGTGTAACTTCCTAGTTAAGTAAAGGTCATATATATATATATATATATATATATATATATATATATATATATATATATATATATATATGAACTGCTGAATTACAAAAAATAATGTGCCTTTTTTTATATGCCAAGTATTCACGGTACACTGTTACAAGTAAAAGTCTTAACTTCGTAAAGTATTGGTATTACTCTTTATTCAGAATCGCCCCTTTACAGATACTACGTCTACTATATGGACTCATCTTTAACAGTCGTTCAATCTTAAACAATATGACACGTGTGTTTTTGCAGTAAGTAAGTGGTAGCTGCAGGTGTCAGATAAAAGCAGGGAGAATAATAATAATAATAATAATAATAATAATAATAATAATAGCATGTCCTTCTGATTTGGAGCAGAGCAACATAATAAAGTACAATAACATGGAAATACTCAAGTAAAGAACTTCCGACCTTAGCTACTTTCCATAGGACTAACATGGCTTCCTGCTATGTCAAAATGAATATAGCAACTCAGCCCTTTTGAGTGGGCTTCAAAGTGAAAACCATCTTATTCTCATAAAGACATTCTTAAAGATTTACATGGGGGAAAAGGTTTAAGGGAAACATAATATCCCGATTTTTCTTTAGCAGAATAACTGCTAGCGATTCTGTAATTAGTGCAATGTCTTATCAAACATCTACTCAAATGAAGCTGCAATTCCTGAGTTTATAACATAGATAATGTAGAATTGCATGAATAACTTTATTTATCCCCAAAACTTCCTGCACTCATTTGCATCAACAATGTCTTCTCAGGTGAGACTGGTGCAAGTATCATCGATGTTGCCAAAGAGGCGAGGAAGCGGTTCCTCGGACCCATGCATCCTTCCTTTAACTTGGTGAAGATTATGCGTCACATGCTGCGCAGGACTCTGCCAGCTGACTGCCACCACGAGGCCAACGGGCGGTTAGGAATCTCTCTTACCCGAGTGTCAGACGGAGAAAATGTCCTGGTGTCACACTTCAACAACAAGGAGGAGGTGGTGCAGGTGGGAATTTAGTCTCGAGTATATTTCTCTCAATACTTTGCAATGGAGTTGGTTGATATTAAGGAAATCAGATTTCAGGTTACTGTGGGTTGTCAATACTGATAATATGACAGTATGCCCATTTTGAAAAATGATCATAGGAAATATGGATATGATTGGTGATTTTAGAACTGAATTTCAATAGCCATTGATTTCAGCTTCTCAAATGTGAGGTTTTGCATTTTTTATAATTTTATATAATTGTAAACTGAACATCTTTGTGTGTTTGACTTTTACTTGGCCAAAACATTATAAGAAGCCACGTTGGGCTATGGAAATGTTTCACTATGACAATGTACAGACAAAACAGACACAAATACTATGCAGATTAATCAGTAGTGAAAAAATAATTGTTAGTTGCAGCCCTGATGACAGGCAGTGACAGAGTGTAATTAGCTAATTAAATGTAACTGTAATGCATCCTTTAAAATCATAAAAAGACAGCAAAGTTAGGTTATATCATGACATTTATAGTCTTACACTGTGATACCAATACAATACAGTACATCACCCAACTGTGATTCCACCTCAGGTTTCTTATCTCGTCTCTTTTGTCAACTAGGCATGTGTCTGCAGTGCCTACATCCCAGTGTATTGTGGCCTCATCCCTCCCACACTGCAAGGAGTGGTGAGTAGATTAATTGATTCAGTATGTGTGCAGTGTGCTCATGTTGTCGATGTTCTTTATTTGGTCTAATGAAAAGAAATTAGCTTAATTACTTCAATGGATTTTAAATTAAGGACTTTACGTTAAGTATTGGTGTTTACCGACCACTCTACCATGCTGTTTGTAGTTTATTTCCTCTCATTGTACTTTGTTGTTGTTGTTACATTTGGCACTTTTTACATCTATATTTCCCCCCCTTCCCCGATAATGTGTTTGTTTTGAATTGCACGTGTGTGGAAGCAATGATAAAGACATTCCTCAGGAGTCAGTGTTTGTCAGAGATCTCAAAACTAAAGGGGAGAGCAAAACTTGTATTTTAAGCAAACTTGTAGTTTTACTGTTTTTTTAAAAATCATTTCTGGTGCAAAGGTCTTCTGGGCACAATGATTGAGTAATACCAGCGCTCTGACCCTCCCTCTGGCCTTTGGGTTGGGTTTTAAGAGCTTACATGTGCCTGTCTGTGTGTGCGTGTGTGTCCCTGTCAGTGTGTGCGTGTGTGTGTGTGTGTGTGTGTGCGTGGGGCCACAGTGTGAGAGTGGCAGAGCCAGATGTGACCGTGTTGGCTCAGGCATTAATGTTGTTCTGTCCTCTCAGACTCGCAGCGCCTGAAATACAGAACGATTTGGTCACTCTGGTCTTATCTGTTGACACACACTCCATGCCTCCCACCTCTTAGTTTAAAAGTTCACCAGCTTCGATAAAAACAAACTTGATATGATGTCACTATCATCATATCCCGTGTGATGATTGCCCTGTGACCGAATATAATTTACAGTTGATCTGTTTCTGTTTGTTCTGATGCTAATTTTTATTATCTATCTCTCAGCGATATGTGGACGGAGGAATCTCAGACAACCTGCCTCAGTATGAGCTGAAAAATACGATCACTGTGTCCCCGTTCTCCGGAGAGAGCGACATCTGCCCAAGAGACACCTCCACCAACATACACGAGCTACGATTCACCAACACAAGCATCCAGTTCACTCTCACCAACCTCTACAGAGTCTCCAGGGCACTTTTCCCTCCAGACCCGATGGTAGGTCACCTGATTGCGAGCCTCCGGATGTACACGCTACAGATTAATTGAACAGGAGTGAACTCATTGGACCTCTTGTATGTGTTTGTTTTTGAGTGCAGGTTATGAAGGCCATGTGTAAACAGGGATATCAAGATGCTCTGCACTTTTTAAAGAGGAATGGTAAGAAACATTGATTCTCTTCTTTTTGGGTTCTCTCTGCTTAAAAGAATCGGGTCAGTAATGACAAGCCCAATTGATTTTTTTGTCCTCTGGCCAGAACAGACTCGTATGTAGACGCATATCAATCTGATATGCTATCAGAACGGGTTATTTCTGTAACCACGTGTCAACAAATCAATAGGCTTCTTTTTCTTATGATTACACTTGTATTACTCCTTATAGTTACCAATTTGTTTGTGTATTGTTTTTGGCAATTTGTAAGCACAATATCAACATTATGATCATTATAACTAGATTATTATAAATTAGTTGAATATCACTGTGATAAGAAAACATATTATTTTTACATGTTGGTTCTGTTTGCAGGATTGCTTCATTTCAATGGACCTCACAGAGAGCGGCTTCTGCTGGCTAATGATGAAGAAAATGAGGATTGTAATGAGGAGGACAACAACAGTGATGGAGAGGAGGAACAGCCACATGTGGAAGAGGGAGCAGTCATGGTTCATTGCAGTTCCTCAATAGAGGAGCATATCATCGAACACCTTCCACCCATTCTGCACAAAGGTAACAATTATAGAAGGAATAGTTGTGGCTTCATATCTAGAAAACTCAACGTTTCATGGGCGAAGAAAAACAGCCCTACTTTAGCTTTGTGAGAGTGCATTTTTAATCCATTGGGTTTTAATGGTTATTTATCTTGAGAAGTAAGAGACGTTCATCAACCCATAGGTAATGGCTATAAATATATTCAAATTTAAAAATGTATTTAAATGATCAGTACGATCACATAAGAAAGATTATTATGTTCATTCTACTAACATTTTTTATTTGGATATAGATATTTAGCTCATGAATAGTGCTGAATAAAGCAGGTTAATTGTATAAATGGTTTGAGGTCACTGTTGTGATCATCTTTGCCTCCCTCTGCAGCTCTAATCGAGGCCTGCATGGAGAGGAGGAGCCCGATGCAGTCGCTAAGCAACCTGCTTCCTGTCCGGATGGCGTCAACCATGATGCTCCCCTACACTCTCCCTTTGGAGTCTGCTTTGTCCTTGACTCTCAGGTGCTGTAGGACCTAATTACAACTGGTCCCATCTGCTAGAAGTAGTTGTGTGCAAGCAAAAATGATTCCGCTATTATGAGTAGAATTTTCATTATGCGGCGAATATTATTGTGGCTACCAAGAAATTAAAATAGCAGACGATACTGGACTTGCCTTCTGTTGCCAATTGACTAACAGCGACGTATCCCATGTGTAGACTTCTGGAGTGGCTGCCAGATGTGCAAGAAGATGTCGGATGGATTCGAGATCAGCTGTTAAAAATCCTACAGCATGTTCTTCGCCAGGCCTCCAAAAGCATTTCCCAGCAAGTATCTGCCAGGCAGGTGACAATTCCACCAACATATAACTTGTATGTCATATGTATACAAAGACTGCAGTTACTGGTTTTATTAAGGCAATTCCTAACAACTAATCATGCCAGAATACATCAAATGTCAGGTCGATACGCTCCATGATTGATCTCGCTGCTATCTAGGAGTATGTGATCGGGGTTGGCCACACGGGGGAGCAGCAAAAAGAAGTTGTCGAACTTGTTTGCATACAGTTGCATAATTACACATCCAGCAGTTACAGAGCAACATGTTCAGAACAACATTCAGTAGGAGTTGTGTTTGTGTCAGCCTGATGGATGTGGCTCCACTATATATATATATATATATATATATATATATATATATATATATATATATATATATATATATATATATATATATATATATATACACACACTGTATATATATAATATTAGTTTTTTAGTCTCAACCAACTCCTGAGGACAATACTTGTCTCTTTAGCTGCTAAATGCTCCACCAGTTCACCAGATAGTTGCCAGCTGTGTCTGTCTGTGTAGTGAAAACAGCTGCCTGCTGCGGATGACAACAGCACAGAGTAGTGAGAGTAAACCAAAGCGGTGAAGATGGGGGCGGGACAAACAATGAGCTGAATCTCTCTTTAAAGCTCTGTAGAGTTGAGGGGAGCTGCAGAATCAGGTGATTATTCTCTGTAGGTTCATCTCTACGGTCAACCCCCTCATTGTCCTTTGATACATAGTTATACACATATTGATGATAGCTGCTCTATTAACAATATGTGAAATACTTTCTGCTGACTCCTTTAACATGTAATGCTGTAGGTTTTACTGGCAGCTGGAGTTGCACCACTACCAGTCCCTGCCATCCCAGTTCAGCTCCACCAGCCTGTTTTCCAACTGGGTTAATGAGAGCAGTTCTTCAGTTCTGGATGTCTTCACGCGCCTTGACCAATACAAGAGGCAGCTGCTGTCCGGAGGGCTGTCCATCAACATGGATCTGCAAGGCTCCTTCAAAACGAGCCCTCCCTCCAGCCTGTCCCCTGAAGGCCTCACAATGGTTGTGATTGATAACACACCTGCTGTCGACTCTGGATAAACCTGCAGCAGCTCCTGAGAGCCTCCGCCGGGGTTTCTGCTGCAGATGCTTCAGCACTGAGGTTCAGATGGACTTATTCTAGATCCAGAAACATTTCTAGAGAATTTGCATCCGACTTTAAAATAGGTTTACACCCTGTAATTTAGATTTTCTTTTAAGATGCCAGGAAGACGTTTGTACTCAAAGAGCCCCTTTGTATAGTTGATGGAAATGGTAATTTACCATATTTACACCTTGTGTGTTAAATATTTTGGATTAACGCATGACACTGAAATAAGTCTTTAGCTACATTATAACCAGGTAAGCCCATAGACACAGTGTGTCTGTAGGTCTACAGATGTGCATTTAAACGCAGCACATGTGCTCAAACATGTACAAACTTGAATTTTAGGATGTTACAAGCATAAATGTACACTTGAAGTAGCATTCTTAAAAAAGGTCAATGTTAATGTTTTTGTGGAATGTAGTCTTGTGGACTTGTAGTCAAACGTTCCTCCTGCATCCCGTTATGAGTCACTTCTGACCAACAGTGGATGCACCAATCTGTTTGTTACAGGTATAAGTTCCTTTATTAATGCAAGTATCAATGCAGTATTGTGGAAAGAATATTGGCTTTTTGATGTATGGATGTCAATGTATTATGCCTTTGCAAATATTTATATGAAAAATACAAGACAGCTGTGATCTGTTTACCCAATCATAGAAAAGTGTTTCTAGAATCTTGATTTACTCACATGTACTTTACAACTCTTTTTTTCTACACATTATTGAATTTCTGCTTAAAAAATCACAAATTTTAAATTTAATGCAAATAGTAAATTAAAAAAGATTTTATTTTCATAATCAAAGAATTTAACCTGAAATGCACTTTCAGAGTTTCCTAGTTAATATCTTACCTGTAGGAAAACTTGTATTATACTGTTTACTTAAATAAATAATGTTGTGCCTTGAACTTTAACTAAACAATAGCCAGGGGAATCTAGCACATCGTCAAATTGTTGCAGGGAACAATATTTATGTGATCATTAAATAAACTGGTATTGTTTAACATTGAGTGTTGTGTTGCATTGCTGTGAACAACAATGATCCTCACATTACCCAGAAAAGGCTGTGACTTACGGTGAAACGTGCGCACAGAGCAGGGAACACTATCAGTAACGTAACCAAACAGTGACTCAAGAGCTTGAGAACTTTTTGGGAGGCTTCCAGATGCAAATGTTCCCAGCAAAATCACAAATAATTACAGTTCATCACTAACTTGTGAGTGTAAAGCACTGGAATAATGTGGCTCTTCAAACAACTGCAGGTCAGTAACTGAAGGAATACAATAAGACATGTGGAATGTCAAATATATATATATATTTATATGAAATTAGTTCCTACGTTAATTTTGCTATTACATGAATTACATTGTTAGTTTAAAAAAATCTTTTCAAAAACGACACGCTGCGACGATAAAAGCCACAACTGTAATAATCACTGACAATATTAGTTTTGTGATTATAGTAATATTAGAAACATGTATACGATTAAATGAGATTAGATAAGCACTTAAAATAGAAATATACAGTTTATTGTAATAAATCTGTGTAAACGATATGGTATAATAGCCTATATTACAGTATACTATAAAATAAAGGATTGGATAAGGATAAGGTGTAGTATTTTAATATAACATATGAAGTAACCATGATTAATATAACATTATTTTGGTCACCCTTTTCCACTAAAACAAACTAATCTATTGAGTTAAATCAATTAATCAAAATGAGTGAGATCGTAAGTGGATTTTTAGGTTACACTGATTTTTTACATATGGTATTGTATGTTTTATAGGTAATTTTATTATAGGTAAGTTCACGGTGGAGGGCATGAAATGTGTGATTTATTGAAAAAAATAATGTTATGCTGGCCTTATGATTTCCACCTAGGCTCAAAGTAGGCGAAACTGCTTTATTCTGATTCTCATCAAGGCATACAATGAATTCATAAAGAATTGGTGTCAAAAGAGCATTTGCACTTGATCATGACCTATAGCAAGTAATGTACCCATGTTTTTTGTGTGTGTATGTGTTTATTTGTTTTCATGCAAACTAGTCTGTGCAAGTGTGTATTCAATCAATCAACCAATCAATCCCTTTATTTGTCCCCAAAGGTTATGCAGCACTACACATCAAAAAATCCACAAATCACATGTTCCCATTGAACACAAATACAAAATAGAAAAACAATGTAAATACCCTTCTCATATATTTTAAATGTTAAAGTTGTTATGTTAAAATCACAATATATTAAGTATTTGGGTCCTGGAATAGCATAGAGCTCAAATGAAATATACCGCAGTACTATTATTATTATCAATAATTTATTGGGGTTAAGTAATGACCTAGTCTATGAGAAAATTACACATCTGATATTGTTTTAGACTTGTCTCATGATAAACATACACTATCCCTCCCACGAAACAGGAATTTCCGACTCACCCTTGAAGGCAGCATGAGACTGCCACTCAGTCAGAAGTTCGCTGTGAAGTTCACGGATTCATTTCTCGCGTGTCTCCACCAGGGGGCACAGCCCGGGGCAGGCTCGACACAAACCAAGCTTCTCCTCGTACCATGAGCTGAATCTGTCCGGGACAGACCAGGGAAGATGGCGGCCACTGACCATTCCCGGTCCGAAGCTGCCAAACAGCGACGGCAGGATCAGCTGCAGCGATGGCTGGGCTCGGAGACGGATCAGACAGGGTCGCAGACCCGGGGAACTTTGAGCGGTTCCGGGACGCGGCGGGCGAAGGTCCGGTTCGCCCAAGGAGCCGTGTTTATGGCCGCCTGCTCCGCCGGAGACCGGGAGGAGGTGGCAGCGCTACTCCGGCAGGGAGCCGACATCAACCACGCCAACATAGACGGACTGACAGCGCTTCATCAGGTAGGAACGTTAAAGTTACTCTTTGGCAGTTAACCACTGTGTGGATGTAACGCTACGTGTCTAAAACTTAACTGTTGCTAACTGCCGCTCAGGCGGCGGCGACAGTTCAAACGGTTATCCGTTAATTATCCTCGCAGCGAATAAGCATTAGCGTTAAGTCAACTGAACTTATCTGACCGTGGAGTTAACGTAGAAAAAAAACAACGCCAATTATTCCCGTTTATTTTTAACACAGCAGTAGCTAACTGTTCACGTTCGCTTAAACGGAACTCATCACTTTATCGCCTCTCACGTCGGGTTTGTTTCGAGGGTCCCAGCAGCAGCATTTCCTGGCCTGTGCGTTAGTTTATCAGCCCGTTGGTCGGCTGGGCCATCTGCACTGTTGAGTAAGTCACAGTCTTTCTCTAGTATCCAATGTAGGGATATTCAATATATGGGGATAGCAATAGCAGTAAAAACGTGCCCCCTTCGAGTCTGGGTGCTCATTTTCAGACCTTCCAGGCACCGAGTGGCAGGCTTATGAAACACAGTCCCTTGTGGTAAAATAGTGGGTTATTGCCATCATCTGATCAACAGGTCTTCAGTGAATAAGCCAAAATGGAAGCCTGTTGACTACCACTTTTAACAGGGCATCTGTGGCAGAATCAAAGAGGAGTCTTTAACCTTCAGTTTCGTTGCTTTTGCGTGTCCCACATTGGCTGCACTTCTTCTCAGCATGTTGCAGTCTTAATGCATCTCAGGCTTCAGGTCCCTCCCTCCCTCCCCTTGACTGCAGTAATAACACATAGGAACTGGCTGGACAACATCACTGTCACACAAGCCCTCGTCGATGCAGTATTTCCTCTGCTTTTATGATGCCGCGTGTCAAGAACACACTGCTTGTCTCTTCGTTGAACTCAGTCACATGTTGTTGTTGTTGTTGTTTTTACTTTGATATCCAAGCAAGCATGTCCATATACAATGTGTTGCGCTTCTAATTTTCCTGCCCACTGGAGCCGAGTTGCGGTTCAGCTGTGTGTTCGCAGTGACGTCATGCTTGGAGATGATTGGTGCATTTCTCTAAAGCCAATTGTGTGCGTTTGATGAAGTTACTTTCCCATAACCGGTGCGGATGACGAAGTGAGCATGTCCCCCTGGATGTTGGGGGAGCGTGCCCTCTTTTGGTTGATCCACATGTTGGGCTGTCACCCAGTGTGGTCCCTCTCCTGCCCTCCATCCCTTTCTCCCCTGTTGCTCGTTGGTTGCTTGGCGACCAGAATTAAATATAGGCCCACACTCTCCAAACTTTCCATCCTCTCCATCCAAAGCCTTTCTGTCTTCCTCGCTATGCTTTTTTTCTATTCTTTGCCCCCCCTCCTTCTCCTCCTCCTCGTCCTCCTCTCTGCCTTCCTTTTTCTCCTCCCCTTTGCCAATTCCCCATGGTGGGGACTTTAGGGATTTCGGATGAAGAAATGGAAAACATTCCTCAAACCGCACAAACTGCTGTTGTCAAAGGCGATTTCCACAATGAGTCACTTGATGACCCAGTGAAGGAGTCTGCTGGGAGGCTGTGTGTGCACCCTCACAGCGCAGAGGGTGAAGTGCCCTCTGTTCATTCATCCAGCTTGGAGCACCCACTTGTTCAGAGGGATCCCCCCTTTGCTGCCAGTGAACGCCGCTTTTGACTTGCAAGGTTCTGGCTCTGCTTTGTGCTACAAGCCTCATCTTAGGGTCTTAAAACAGCCACGTTTCTTTTCCAACTTACTGCCTGACTAATTATCTTACATTATGAAGGAGGGGTGGAGACTTGTTGCAGCTTTGTGATAAGTTGATTGGCCCAAAAGCAAAGCCTCTTAGGTGGCTTAAGCGCGTCCTCTGTGATTACCGACACTTGCCGCTGTGACGTCCTGCAGCGTAAACTGATGGTGAGCATTGTCTTGAAACCCATCGCATTAGGAATCGCAGTCTTGATCCGAGCAGATGTTATCTCATCAGCTGTTAGTGAAACAATCTGACAAAGAAACATGGTCCTCGTTTAGGTAGTATCACAGTGGGGGGGGGGGGGGGGGGGGGGGGAATTTGTTTCACCAGTAAAAATAATAGTACGGTCCGTGTGTATGTCTCCCCCCCCCCCCCCCCCCCCCCCCCCCATTTTTATTTATTATTTTTAGCTAATACAGATTGATCTTATTCACTCATATTTTAGTTATTAAGACTAAATTCAGGCTGATTTCGTTCTGTTTTAGAGCTACCTGCTGGGTACCTATTTGTATCCACGTTAGTAACAAGACTCCAGGGCTGGACGATCTGTGCACTACCGGCTGTACACTGTTTTTCAGACGAAATGAGCAACACGACTCCACTACCTTGGGCTCTGGGGACTTGTTATAGGCATTCACATTTTTGCAGTAATCAGTAATATTTTGCGGTAGTCTATTTTTTAGCCCTCGGAGACTCAACATTCTTTCAATTTAGGCTGATCTTTATCTGTTTAGAGCTAGTTGCCAATGTACAATGCAAAAATTATCTTTTTTTAAAAGCCATTTTCTAGTAATCATTAATTAATTCAACTTATCTTTTCAGAAGTGAATACAAACTACCGCTGTTTTTGCAATCTTTTTTTTTTTTTAAATAATGATTTGATAACCAGAGCTTTTTTGCAGTATACAAAACTGTTCACCTAAAAAAAGGGGTATACGGAGATCCTACCATACCCTTTGAAGTTTTTTTTTCTCATAACTGAGCTGAAATTAAAGCCACATATCATAACATAATCTCATGAGCTTCTCATGGGATTCATCTCGGGACTTGTGTTCGGTCACAACGGGATCTCAGCTCGACTTTGCTTCAGGAAAAGCAGCTAAATGGATTCGCTGTTTCACTCGCGCGACAAAATGACTTTTTTAGAAAGTACTTGAGGGCTTTTAGCATTCCACTTTACAGACCGTCGTTACAAGTATACAGTAGTCATTGTTTTAGTCCCAGTGCTTTAGATAAACGTACTAGATGTTGGAGGCGCTTGCAGTTTTTACTTTCACAACAAACCAAAACGAAGTGGGTCTCAGCTCTAACCGGCTCGTGCTGTCTGGTTTCCGGTTTTTCCTTTTTTATTCCTTTTTAAATGTGCGCAGTGGGGATTCTCATTATAGACGACCAACAATAAACACTTAGCATAGCAATCCATCATGTGGTTGTGTGTCCTCTGGCAGGCCTGCATTGATGAAAATGCTGAGATGGTGCAGTTTCTGGTGGAGAGCGGGAGTGATGTGAACAGAGGGGACAACGAGGGCTGGACTCCTCTGCACGCTGCAGCTTCCTGCGGCTTTATCCAGATCACTAAGTGAGTGTTGACCGTCAGCACACTGACACATCACCGCCATTTAACTTGAAGTGCCTCGCTGAAGTATTCACCCCTCCCTCCCCTCTTGGTGTTTTCCTATTTCGGTGCATTAAAACTTTGACTTTATGTAATGGACCAACACCAAAAGAAAAAAAAAAAAAAATTAAACTGAAAAGTGGTGTGTGCATATGTATGGAGACCCTAAATAATATGTGGTGCGACCAGTTACCTTAAAAGGTCACATCATAAGTTAAATAAAGTCCAGTTTATATACCTGTTCTTAAAGAGTCTGCAACACTACTAAGCAAGTAGCACCATGAAGACCAAGGTTCTCTCCAAACAGGTCAACGGTCTGGAAAAGAACAGCTAAGGGTTGAGTTCTAAACATAATATCCAAAACTTAAACATCCCACAGAGCACTACTAAATCCATTATTATAAAATGAAAGAAAAATATTGCACTCCTCAACAAACCTGCTAAGAGAAGGCTGCCCACCAACACTCACACATCAGGCAAGGAGGGCATTAATAAGAGAGGCATCAAAGAGACCCAAGATCACCCCAAAGGACCTGGAAAGCTCCACAGCAGAGACTGAATGAAGTACCTTACCCAAAGGACCACTTCAGGCCCGTTTTACCCCATCCTCTGAAAGAGTGGCCAGGAAAAAGACATGTCCTCCATGGGATGTTCAAAGTTCAGGATTTTTTATAACTCAACTCTGAGTTGTTCTGTTGTCCAGAACGTTGTCCCTGACCAGTTTGGAGAGCTCCTTGGCCTTCATGGTGTTGCAGACTCTGGGGCCTCTTTAGAACAGGTTATGTGTTTATAAACTGAGATCATGTGACACACATGTGGACTTTAGTTCACTAATTGTGTGGTAGAACCAGATGTTATTATGCACATGCAACCTTTTTTAATAAAAAAATATTATCATTATTTCACTAAACCAACGTTGACTATTTTGCGTCGGCGCATTACATAAAATCAAATTAAAGTTGTAATGCAGCAAAATAGCAAAAACACCACGGGGGGGTGGGGGATACTTTTTGAGTCAGTGTTAAAATGCTATGGTTGTGTATGGTATGTATAATATTGCAGAACATAATATCTATAGTTTAATTCTCAACTCCACACTTTATGCTGGCTGCGTTTTAGTTTTCGTACCCTTTTTATATGATTTAAAGGTACCTGATAGAACACAGCGCTCATGTCGGGGCGGTGAACAGTGAAGGAGAGCTTCCTCTGGACGTGGCCACAGAAGACGCCATGGAGAGGCTTCTCAAAGGTGAAATCAAAAAACAAGGTGAGGAATCGCTCCATACCGACATTTACACTCACATTTTCTTTGTCCTGTTTCATTTGCTGGTTCATGTTTCTCATGTGAGGAGTGAACACGATTTCTTTCTATATTCTGACTTTCAGTGACTACATGCCATTCTATTAAAAATAACTCACGATATGTTGTATCGTTGCCAGTAATATCAGTCTATTCATTTTTGAATCAACATTTTCATCATCGCTAATAATTATGCCATTATGTCTGTCTTCAGATGAAAGCGATTTTAGGTTCTTTACTGTTTAGTCCATGTGGTTTCAATGAGCTTTAGCATCAGTTAGGCTCATTTCTCTAAAAGTGGAATAAATTAGGAACTACAGAGAGCTCTGGCTACTTGGAATGAAAACAACTCTAAACTTTTATCCATAAAATGCCCAAAACCTGCTTAGCATTGTTGTTCTGTCTTCACTAATGGTTTACAGCACACATCTTGCGAAGACAAAAATAGGCAAAGAAAATGAGGACAGAGTCACTGTGTCCCACATCGTACATGAGTGTACTGCGGGTCCAGGCTTTTATTTATATATATATATATATATATATATCTGGTCACTGGTGATTTTTCTGTTTTCAAAGGTCTACCATCTGATTTGTGTGTGAGTGTGTCTGCGTTTTCATTTTCCACTGTTCCACATGTGCATCACAGCTATCGATGTGGACAAGGCCCGAAAGGAGGAGGAGAGGGTCATGCTCGTGGACGCCACGGCGGTGCTGGCGGGAGGTGGCACCCTCACACCTCACCCAAACACCAAGGCAACCGCTCTGCACGTTGCTGCTGCCAAAGGCTACATCGAAGTCCTGAAGTGAGGATCGGTCCACACACACACGCACACGCACACGCATGTGCACGTGCGCGAGCACTGACAGCCAGTTAGCTCTCGTCTTGGTTTGGTATTGCACCAAATCAAATGGCTTTTATTCAAAGCCTCTCCTCCTAGATATTCCTCATCCTCTCCCCCTCTTTCCTCCCCTCTTCAGGGTGCTGTTACAGTGCGGGGTGGACGACGTGGACAGCAGGGACACCGACGGGTGGACGCCTCTGCATGCGGGAGCTCACTGGGGGCAGGAGGAGGTGTGCTCCCTGCTGGCGGACAACATGTGTGATATGGGTGCCGTCAACAATGCGGTGAGTGCGAAACAAACAACCTTTGCTCTGCATAAGCTGTTGAAGTCTTTATTTGCGCCATGACTAATGATGTACTGTGAATGTCCTTGTAGGGCCAAACACCTCTAGATGTTGCAGACGAGAAGCTCGTGGACACTCTGGAGGAGCTGCAGAAGAAGCAGAATGCAGTGAGTCTGCCTTCACAGAGGCTCCACAACTATCTCACTGAGTTAGATAAACCTGATATGATTGATAGTTTTACAGCTGCAAATGTTCTCTGTTTATATGTGTTTATATTTTACTCTTCAGTTACGCAGCGAGAAAGAGAAACAGGCTGCTGTTATTGAGACCAACTCGCAAATCTCCATGGTACCAGTCCGTACACGCAGGTCAGTGCCAGTGTGTTGGTGTGTGGGCATGTGTTTGTGTGTGTATGTGGGCACACGCTACGCTGTTCCTCAGCTGAATCCCAGTACCAGTAGTTTGCATGCAGGTATGATGTTAACAGTCCCAGCATTCCTTTGAACCGTGTTGCATCTATCCACTGACATTACACTGGATAGATGGAGCAGGCAGCGCACATAATGTGTCCCAGTTCCACACAGAATACTAAATGTTGTTTTTGGAGTAATACAAAATACACAAATTTGAGAAAATGATATCAATAGCTCAAATTCAGTGTCTCACACTGCAAAAGACACGAAAAATGGTAATCAACTCCGGCCAATGGAGCTCTGCCATCACAAAGAATAATAATGAAAGGAAAAAAGAAAATTAAAATAAGACCATGCATTAATCAAGAAAAACAATAATTTAATTAAATTATTTTAAAAGAGCATTTATAGCTCTTTTTAAGGTTTGCAATATGGATAACATCCTCGATCATAGATATCATCTATCTTTATGCATTGAATTGTCATCAAAACTCTTTTAAGATTTAAATTACAAGACAGTAATATCTGTTTTTGGCTAATCTGGCAAATTAAATGACAAAGGAAGATCCTTATACACAATGCTCAATGCCATTTGAGTGACCTAATTTTAAATTGGCAGAAGTTTTGAACTTTAACACCAAAATAACACACATTTAATGCAAAACATATACTTTGCAATATACAGTATATGGTAACCTGCAACTAGGGCTTGACCACCAAGAGTTTCTTCACAAAGAATCACACAAAAAGCACCACTTTAAATATTGTGTTTACCAGAGATGTGCTCATAAGGTTCTTGGAAATAACATTGAAAAATTACTAATCGATTTAAGAAATCTTGGCCCAACTAAGACCAAATGACTAATTAGCCGACTAAACGACTGAGAGGAAGCCGCCCTAGTTGCAACACACCTGTGTGTGGATCCTGCAAAGTTTGCATGTATTGAGGAAAAATTGTAAAAAGCTGTAGGTTTAAGTTAAATGAAGCTAAATTGTGATTTAGTAATAAGACGGTAGCATCCCAGAAAGTGACCCACTGTTTCACCCACTGATGTGTTGATCAGCGCATGCTCGCTCTAATTGGCTGCATGTGGAATGATTGCCCTCACTGATCAGCTCCCTGCATGCCACCTGTTGTTCCACCCCACCTTGGCCCCGCCCCTGCAGGACTTCTATCTCTCGTATGAGCAGTAAGGAGAAGTTCTGCCTCCACGAGCGGGAGAAGCACCCACCTCCTGCCCTGCAGAGCAGCCCGGCCGAGGACGAGGAGGAGGATGGTCAGACGGGACAGAGCCAGCCTCAGAGCCAGGGGAAGGCCTCCAGCAGCTCCAGCTCGGAGGAGGAGAGCGAATCGGAGAGCGACGCAGAGTCGGGTGAGAGAAGCTGCTCTTGCCTTTTTGAAGAGAGTTTGGGTTGTGATTACTTACTATATTTATGTGATTACGTTGTATTTAGGAACTGACGTGTGTTATTTATTTTTTTTGTATCTATTGCTGACCTTTTGCAGAAAAAGCGAAAAACAGGGAGATCATTAACAACTTGAACAACAAACGCAACACCACCAGCCTGCTTCCTACCTCCATGCCAATGAGCACTGCAGCCAGCCAAGTGAAAAAGGTAACATATAGAGATATTGGAGGGAACATCAAGTGTGTGCTTTAGCTGCATGATAACAATACTGAACAACAGAGATGATGACTTTTGCTGGCTCTGTAGCAGGACCCAGGCAAGCCCCCGGCCCCCGAGGCCCCGTGCTCCTGGAGAACGTCTCTGAGGAAGGCAGGCAGCTCAGTGACTCTGGGCTCAGCTGGACTGTCTGACACCAGCCAGGACCCCAGCCGACCTCCAGAGACTGTCCTGGGCATGACCCGCTCTGCCTCCAGCCCCCGCCTCAGCTCTGAGGCCGACACCAAGGTACTCACCACAGTCACTCCCGTGATTCAAGGATTTAGCCACCCATGAAACCAGTTATTGTAAAATCTAACGGGACTCCAAATAAAGCCTTCTTTTACATCTTCACATAAAAAAACTGATGAACCGATCTCACCCCTTGTCCTCAGGAGCCGAGGCTCGCTCGGGTACCGCCAATCCCAACACGGAGACTCTTCAGTATTCCAGACAGTAGCCCTGACAACTCCAACAGGTGGGCCGGTGCTTTTGTATACTTCTGCGCTTGTGAAACCAGAATCTGTGTGAGTCACTGCATATGTGCCCTTGTCACCGTTTCTCTCTCTCTCTCTCTCAGTTGGCTAAGTCGTAGCTCCTCTTACACCCGGCGCATTCATAGTCAATCAGGAAATGATCTCACTAGTTCCACCCCCTCTTTGCTTCTTCACAGGTCAGTCATGCTGCTCACTGCCTGTTTGTTTGCTCTCCTATTTGTGTGTGATTTTGGTATTGCCGTGCCACAGCTTATTACATCCCCCCCCACCAGTGAATACTAATTTTTGTGTGTGTGTGGCTGTGAAAGATGTCTTTGTTTCCGACGGGCTTTGCCTTGTTTTTTAGCTCATCTTATGGAAAGAGACTGGATGACCCCACCGTGACCTCAGCAAGCACAGGAACAAGCTCTGCTGGACTCAGCCGCCTTAATAGTGTCTCGTCCCAGAGGTATTTAATTTTTACATACATTTTACTCGCTAGTCTGAAATATATGTTAGTGATCTCTTACCTCTCTCCATAAGACTTTCTCAGGAACAGACAGAAAAGAAGGATCGATCTGCTGTCACCACCTCCTCCAACTCTCGGAGCACGTCCACAGGAGAGCAGGAGGCCAAGCAGAGGCGCAAGTTAGTCAAGGCTGTGTGTGGGGGTGGATGTGTGGATGGCAAAGGGCTCATATTTGTAAATGGTGGTGCTGCGTCGAATCTAAAAGTGTGTGACTTGTGTAGATCTTATCTGACGCCAGTGCGGGACGAGGAAGCAGAGGCACAGAGGAAGGCTCGCTCCAGACATGCACGGCAGTCCCGCCGCTCCACTCAGGTACAAACACCATACGTTCAGATGTTCGCAGAAGTACTTGTGTTTGTCAGTCTGGTACATAAGACAGTGTTCTCTCTTTTTTTCGTCAAGGGGGTGACACTAACAGATCTGCAGGAGGCAGAGAAGACAATGAAGACGGACAACAAAGGGAGAGAAAAGGAGGATGAGGAGAAGGAGAAAGAGAAGGAAAAAGAGGCAAAAGCGAAAAAGGGAGAGGAGGGGGTGAGAGCCATATATCAGAGTTATAGCCCTGTGTTGGCTACTCTTATATAATGTCATGTGACATCACATAGAAGGGGATACTGTGTTTACAGGAAGTGAGCTGGAGGTCTCGTATTGCCAGTCTGCAGAAGTCTGACTTGCTGGGCCTCACTCAGCCTGCTGGCACTCCCCGCCCTCAGACATCTGACAGGAGAGGTACACATCACCACTTCCCCTTTCCAACAGAAACGTAGAGCTTAACAATGTGGGTGTTGTTGAAACGGTTGATTTGCTCCTAAACGACTGCTGTTCCAGATGTTGAGGCCAGCACTGGGGAGAGCGAGACAGAGCGATGGGCCAGGGAACGCAGGGAGAGGAGACAAGCTCGGGCCAGAAGGAAGGCACAGAGGACCGGGGAGGTAAATTGATGCAGGAATAAAAAAAACTAAACCAGTAATGTGGTAACTTGACAGTATATTATAAGAACACTTTGTGTTGTTTGTGTCATCTGCAGAGTGATGACAATGATCCTAGTGGAGAGGAAGAGTTCTCAGGCAGTGGGCTGGATCCACAGGTGTGTGTGTGTGTCTGTCTGTGTCTGTGTGTCTGTATCTTAACCTAAGATACCAGATGTAACTTGTTTTCTTGTATTTTCTGTTTACAGACAAACCAACACTTGAGTTCCAGGTATGAATTCAGCCTTTGGCCTGTTGATTGGCCCTCTATCTTCATTCTGTCAGCAAAGTCTCAATGATAGCTCTGATCTCTGCTCATCTCCTCAGGTCCTTTAACGACTGCACCCAGGGAGGAGGCTCTGACAGCAACGATTTTAAGAAGGTCAGCAGACAAAATTCAGCAATCAGAAGAAGGAAAAAAATGCATGTTTGTGTTACTAATCAGTTTGTTTGTGTGTCAGTTGTTTGAGGATGTCTCCAGAGAAAATAGTCAGCTCCAGTCTCAACTGCAGGACACCCAGAGGATTATCAGTCAGACCAGGTTGGATCTGGAAAAGGCAACACAGGTGACAACACATACACACACACACACATACATAGTTCTGTTTTTTTTAAACTTTTGGGGACATTGCGTTGACTTGTATTACTTTCCTGGAAATTGATCCTAACCCTAATCATAACTGCTAGCAGCCTAATCCTAACACAAACTGTTATTGTAACCTTCCACATGCAATGTCAAAAGCATCTTAAAGTGGTCAAACCAGTAATTAATAGGTTTTATAACATTATTGTTAAAGACCAGTACCTAAATCTCTTTTTCTTCAAATTTCAAATAAAATATTCTTTCTCAGTGCCAGCAGCAGCCTTGGTCTGATTATATTGTTTTCAGGTTTTCTATCCGTACGTACGTCATACCATTCTTGTGAACGCGATATCTCTGGAAGAATTTTGCACAAAACATGAAGATGAAGAAAATATAACTCATTTTCATTTTGGTTGTCAAAGATCAAGGTCACTTTGACCTCACAAAACACATTTTTGCCCTGAATGTAAGAATGTATACGCTAATGTTGACAATTTCACACAATTGTCTGTAAGGATAAATTGATGAAGTGAGGACAATTTGGACAGACGTGGATGTAAACTGCAACTTTACTGCTTGGCGGAGGAACCGTGAGCTTCTAGCAGCTGCCTAGCTTAACTTAGTTTAGGAAAAGACAATATGTCATACATGGATATTCATATTTACCGTGAGGCAGTAAATCTAGGTTGGCTCAAGACTTGGATCTCGGTTTAATCTGTATTGTGTGACACCTTTTTAAAAAAAAAAAGAAATTCAGTCATCCTCTCAAAAGAAAAGTTGAATGCTTGAGTAATAAAGTGCAGCTTTGCTTTCATCAATGTACTCAAAGGGGTCTGCCTCTACACCCTTACTTGGTCTGGTATGACCAGTAGCTGATGGTGGCTAAAGTTAGCTCATGTTAGCGAACATAAATAATGCTGTGTAATGACCTTGGCAACTTCATGACTACTTGTGCTATTGTTCCACCATGATTCACCCTTTACCGTCATCCTGTCACTATGGACGTAGTGGTTGTTTTGGCTTTTAATTGGACATGCCAAATGAGCAAAGGGATTTCCACATCAAGTGTTGCAGGTTGAACTTTTATATTTACAACGTCTTTTTGCACACGGGGCAGTTTCTCGTGATCACGTCGGCCTACTGTTGTGGCGATGATGTTCATGTTATTGATTTGATGTTCATGTTATTGATTTGTTGTGTCCAACAGAGACAGGAGCGCTTCAGTGACTGTTCAGCCTTGCTGGACCTGGAGAGAAAGGTAATGCATCCCTACTGATGGCGATAGCGCTTGTTATCCAGGAGTGTGCATCTGTGAATGAGTGAGTGTGCACCTCTGTGTCTGTCCACAGCTAATCTCACTTTCCCCACTAGCAAACGGCATGATATTTTGGGTGGCCAGTTAGGGCTGCATGCTCAAGCACCTTTTGTGTGTTGCGGTGACTTATACTTTAAAAAAGACACGTTTTATACTGCCTGCTGACTCCTCACTCACTACTATTAACCATCCACCGGACGGTAAAGGCCACTAGTGATAATGCATCTGAGTGCATCTCCGACATCCCCCCCCATCTGCTACTCTGCTCCCATCGTGGTGGGGGGTCGGGGGGATAGCAGTTTGTTTGGCTAACAGCTCACAGAACTACCAGTACACACACTGCTGCGTACGTCTCAGCCGCTAATCTGCGGTTCACTTTTATTATTTTGGCTAACTGCTATTAGCTTATGGAACTAACTGAACACATACTGCTGAGTATATGACCACAAATCAGCCGCTTCTAAGCGGGCAGAAAGCTTGTTGTGTTATGAAGTGTATTATACAAGGACTTTGAGCCATTTGCTTGCATACATCGCCGCTTGTTTTTGAGTTTGAATGAAGTGTGTTTTACAACTCTTTACAAACCATTGGTTGAATACATTACTGGTTGTAAGTTGGCTCACTTTTATTTTTCTGTGCAGTGTGTTTGGATAACCGCTTCCATAACTACCAGTACACACATTGCTGTACCTCAGCCGCTGCTACGTGGGCATTTCATCATCGCCGCTTGCTTTTGAGTTTGAATGAAGTGTGTTTTATGACGCCTGGCAGGCCTTTGGTGTCTAGACTGGGGGTTAGCCAAGTGTGGGTTGTCGTCATTCGATCGCACGGCACAGCCGTGGTCATTGCTGACGTACCTGGCGGACATCTGCACTTTACTGAGTGCACCTTTTTTAGTTGTTTGTGTTGCTTTGCCTCACGACTGCCACCCCTGCTATCTGTTGACGCTCTCCTCTCTTCTCCCCACTTGAACCACTTTCTCACCTGTTTTCACTCACCTCCTGTGGCCCTTCTTCTTCTCTACATCACCGCCTTTGTGCCCCTCACTCTCCCTCACGTTTCCCTGGCATCAGGACCGGAGGATGTTGGAGCGGCGAATGGCAGAGCTGGAGGAGGAGCTAAAGGTGAGGAGACGAGTCTTATCGTGGCCGAAGACACTTTGCATGCTTCTGCTTGATTAGCTTGGCTTTAGCTTGAGCAGGCAGCAGTGTGGTGGAGGTACACTGTAGAGATGTTTAACACAGTACACCCTCTCTCAACCTGTTTTTCAGGGGGTGTGATGATTGTTTTCTGTTACATGTCATTAATTTGGTTGTTTTCCACATTAATGGATGTTTCTGTTTGTCTACCGAACAACTACCTCGAACCCATCTGATCTCTGCGCTCTCACAATTTTGTCTCATAATTGTCTGACGTCTCCAGTAATACAGAATGAATAGGTAAAGTCCTTATCTTTAAAGGAATATTTCAGTATTTTGGGAAATATGCTATTGATACCGCTTGGCCGGCAGCTGCCTAGCTTAGTTTAGCATAACGACTTGAATCAAGGGGAGACAGCGAGTCTTGCTCTGTCTAGAGGGAACTTCAGTCTCCTGACTAAAGTCTCTGCTGGTTGCAGCTGGCAAAATTGTTTAGCAGTCCTCCAAAATAAAAAGGGAGCTATTGGTTCATACCTGGATATTCATATTCACCTCATATTTACCCTAGAGAAATAAGATTGGTATTCATCTTCTCGGATGAACATCATTTCCAAAATGTTTAACATTCTTAACATGCCCCAATTCTAGAATACAAAAAAATATATTTGGATTAATATAGATTTATTTGAAAATGTGACATTTTAATTGATTTATGAAAATGTATTTGCTGTTATTTCTAGTTCTCTGCCAACTGACTTTTTTTAAGCTACCCCTTTTTGACAAATGTAAATGTGTCTCACAAGCACGATAATTCAAACAAACAGCAAAAGATCACCTAAGTCTGACCAATTGATCAAAACTGGCTGTCTTCCACTCCACTGTATTTAACATGAATTAGGTGTCCGGCCCCTTTTTATGGAGACAGCTTTGTTACTAACATGTATTGCATTGATATGAATAAATTCTCAAACTGTCTACAGTGAAATATTTCTATAATATATAATCCAATATCTCATAACAACCAATAAAATCATCAGACTGTTTTTACATTTTGTTTTAATGAAAACAATTCTTACCACCAGGTTCTGGTTGATTTGAGAGCAGACAACCAGCGGCTTAAAGATGAAAATGGAGCACTGATCCGTGTCATCAGCAAACTCTCCAAATAGGCGGAGAGAGAGAGACACGAAGAGCAGGGAACCCCCCCCCTCCCCCCCTCCCCCTCCCTCCCTCCCGCCATCCATCCATCCCTCCCTGCTTCCACACATTCCTCCAAGTGCCAAAGAGTGAGAGAGCGAGGGGGAGAGCAGCAGCAGAATGTCCCATGTACATGAACACCACAGCTTGACTTGGATTGTGATGCCTCTGTGAGAACAGCTGGAGTGGCTTTTGTGTGCCTTACAGTGCATTTGTCACAGGAAGACCGGCAGCATGAAGGCCTGTGGCTCTGGTCAGAGGCTCCCACAGCAGCAACATGAGCCGCGACAACAGCCAGAATGCCCACGGCTGGTGCAGCACACAAACCATCTACTACGACTGTGCATCAGGGGAACACTAACGTGCACACACATTCCTATGCGTGCATCATATACTTCCTCCGTGCACATTCCACGAGCGCACAAGGCAGCTTTGGCCTTAAAGCTCCCACTTAGTATTTATTTTTTTGTGAACACACTCACATCACAAATTCACGAATTTACCCCACTCACAGTTCAAATCTAACGTGTTGTCAAGCAGTAAAGGTTTTGGTGTAGTTCCTTTTTTTTTTTCTTCTTCTTCTTCTTTTACAAGCAGCTCTGAAACACGTTTTGGGCTCGGTCCTGACGACGGGGGAAGTCCACAGAACTCTGTTGGGTTGTTTGGTCTCCACATGCAAGTGTTTGAACCCACCTACCTCTCCACCTATGCACTTCCCCACATCCATTTTTATTTTTGTGACCACAGACACACTTCATGCTCTTAAAAATGACCGCAGAACCAGGTCAGTCGACCACAGCACTTTACTCTCTGCAAAGCAATAACAGAAGTGTGACGCTTTGCCCGTCCTCCAGACAGACAAACGTATTTCGGAGCAGCACCCTCTCACTTGTCAGTGGAGGGAGAAGTTACCCATAGCTGAAGGTCAAAGGTCATTGCACAATTATAAGAATTGCTGGTCTGTCAAAGCCTATTATGCTATAGATGGTTTTAAATATTACCATTGATAAAGATATTATTTTCATAGTTTTTCATTGTCAATTATTGTCTTGCAATGGAGCAGCATGGTTATGTATATTGTATGTGTATAAATATTAGTCTTGAATAATACCCCCTTTTTGAAGTACAATTCCATGTAGCTTTTCTTCACATGTTGGTTTTCTAATATATTGAATGGATGTCTGCACCCTAATAAAAAAAAAACGTGTGTTTGTAGCGACTTCCTGGTTATTCTGTACATTGCAAATTGAATATTCAGCTCTACGGCTTTGTTCACAAACATTTACCAATAATTCAATATTGTATCTTAACATTATTTCCCTCCATAACATTGAATCCCACTTGGATTCCCCTTATTAGTAATGTGTTGTGACCGATGGAGTCATCACATTTCATAATGTTGAGGTTTGTGATTATCTGGTTGTTGGGATTTTTTGTTTGTTGCTGCTTCATCCAAATTGTATTATCCTTGCCTAGAGTTGTTCTGGTAGCCAGATGTCCTTCATCACTGGGAGAGAAAAAAAGAGAAACCAAACGGCTACAACACAGTGAGCATAACAGAGCAAACGGGGTAACACAGATGTATTTACAGTATGTTTGGACTTGCATTAATCTGCTGATACTCCCAGGTGGACACTCCATCAGTTGTTTGACTGACGTGATGGAAATGAGTGTTATTACATGCTGGATGAGTGCTCAGCAGACGTCTGGGTGAAAAGCTGTAAGCGCCCCATTGTGTTTTGAGCTCTTGTCCATTTGGACTAAAGTGTAGTTAACGCCAGTCATCCATCTGTTTGTCTCGTCTGAGAGCCGAGAGATGGACCACTGTCCTGCAGGGTAGAAGTACTGACAACAAGCTGCGCTCCTAATAAGGAAGGGCAGGCTGGCCGAGGCACTCTCTCTGTAAATATCCCTCAGGTCTGAGAAAGACAGAGGAAGGGAGCTGGGGAGGAAGAGGGAAGCGGATGGATTGCAGCCTTATATGGACAAAGCACTTCTTTTCCCAGGGTTTGTGGCTCTGACCCCCGGCATGTTGCCAGATGTTCCACAAACGGCTCCTCAGCGCAACCAAGTGGTGCAACTGATGAAATGCTCCAGCTGAGCTCGGGGTGAGGCAGAAAACCCTATCTAGTCGTCCAGTGGCAGATCAAGAGAAATACTCACATGGTGGAATGGAGACTTTATTAGGTGGCAGAAGTGGAAATGTGTGTGTGTGTATATATATATATATATATATATATATATATATATATATATATATATATATATATATACACACACACATTTCCACTTCTGCCACCTAATAAAGTATATATATATATATATATATATCCTGATTAAACAATCACAAATATCAATATTGGTTTGGAGAACCTCCCTCCCCCCATTAAGATATTTTACCTATTGACATTACAATATTGTGGAACATGAGTAGAGCATCGAAATTAAATTCCAACAGGTGGCATAAGAGTAAAAAAAAAACTATTTCATATAAGCCTGTGGATAACAGATCATTAAATAATTAGTAATTCATGATTTTTAACAGGATATTTTTACTAAGCTTTGAATGTCACTGCATTATCCAATACAACATAACAAATAATTTCCTGAACAATGCCTTTATTAGATTACAACAGTAGATGAAGGACATCCAGAAAAGGACCCTGGCTTAATGCAAACGGAGGATGTTGCATTTCGTGGTTGGAAAATGATCGTGTAAATTGTTTGGGTGAGGACTAAAATAAAAGAGCTAAGAGCAAAAAAGGTAAAAGGGGAGTTTAGAGCGACTGGTAAGCATAGTGGAGATGACATGACTTAGTTTGGAGAGAGTGACGTGATCATTCTTGGAAGAGATGGGATGGAAACGTAAACACTCCAACAGTGACCTACAGAGTATTTTTACAGTCTCAGCCAAGTGATCCTGAGGCTTTAATTGTGAATATGTACACATGTGTGGCAGCAGCCTGTAACAAGACCGACCAACTGTACCTTAAGTGTACATTTATATGGTTAAGACCCTTTTCTTAAAGCTGGGAGTTGACATCATACATACAAACATTCACTAAAAATCTAATCAGCATGTTCAATCTGGTGGTGATGTCCCTCTTGATCCAGTGAAAGCTGCACAGCTCGTTCAGACATAGTCTGCCTCATCCTCTCCATGAAGTCCATGCCATGTTTTCCAGCAGACCCAGAGTCATGTCCAGGTTTTCTTTGCAGCACAGAGGGCGACATGGCCTCCTCCTGCAGCTACGACACTACTAACTTGGACCCACTTTATCAACAACTTGTGAGTCCTTTGCCTTCAGTAGACATGGACTATAAAAGGAATTGCAGAACATGAGCTCTTCTTTTGTAGGTTAAACAAGTTAAGAACCAGCGGTTTGGGACTTTCTGCAGGTTTTATCTACAATTTGCCTTTTCAGCGTTCCTCTTTGTTGCAGAAACAGATGTTTCTTACTGTCTATTGTATGTTGAAAGGATTTATCCTTTATTGAATTTTAAATGCAACAACTCCGGCTAACTTCAGGAGTGGTTTAGTTTAATCTCTGAGATTCACAGTAATTAATCATTAATACGGATAGTCTTTATTACTAGTCAGGGGTTTGAGTCTGTGTTTGTTTCGTTGGATGAGGGGTTATTTAGCTGGTAATTGCTTCATGATTTCTTAGGATGACACTTGTCTTGTGATACAAAAGTGTCAAAGTACACAATCTACAAATAGCCTCTGCAGGCAGGAACCTGTGAAAAGTGTGTGTGTGTGTGGGTGTGTGTGTGTGTGGGTGTGTGTGTGTGATTAGACAGTAGAAGTTGCCATCATGTCTCATACCCATGCAAATTGAGATATTTTAGTTGTGTAATATTGCATAAATACATAACCATTATAATCTCATTGAGGGAGTTTATTTTTCTCATATAGTCAGACCATGCTTACTTGTTTTATTTAAAATAATTACATTGTTGTAGAGCTGGGATCCTCTCAACGAACCCTGACTGCATTTGGGAAACCAGATTTCCGACTGAACACCCCTTCATCACCATGTCCTATGATGAAGACCCTTACATCTTCTCCACTGACACGCTACCCAGTGACCGCCGCTTCCTCCCTCCACTAGCCAATGGGCTACTGGGATGGAGGGTGTACAACAAATCCATGCACATGGGTGGTGTGTACAATGGCGAGGGTGGACGTTGTCACCGTGCAGATGTCCCCTGTCCTCTTGCTGTGACGGTTGAGATGGACGAACCAGCCCAGCACACCTACAGCCTGGACACCCACACCGGTAGTCTCTGCAGTGTTGAACTGTCTGATTGCAGGAATATGTGTTGTGAAGAATTATCACGACTAATTGTCTTGTTTTCTCATGCAGGCATTTTTACCCACAGCCGGAGCTCAGCAAGTGTAACGGTCTCACAGTCTCTGTACTCACACCGACACTACCCCAACCTGATGGTGATGGAGATCCTGTTGGTGCGTCAGGTGACCTCAGAGGAGCCAGTCACTGTGAATCTGGTCAGTTCATTCACACCTGAAAGCAAAGACATTGTTTTCGAGTCTTGTCCTGATTACAAAGGAGGGAGGTAGGGTTCACAAAAACATGTGTAAAATGCACATTTTTGACTACAGTATAAATATGATATCTTACAGAGAGTCTACATCCCACTCTCCCTCAGTCACATCCAAGGAAAGGTGACCACGGCTGAGTTCCCGGGAGGTCCCTGTCCCACAGTGCACCTTATCTGGACCCCCACACCCCCCACTCTGACACTGCTTCCAGAACAGAGCCAGGCCCGCTGGGGCTTCATCCTGGTTGTGGCCAACAGTTTAGACACAGCTGAGGCCAATTATGACGAGGGCCTGAATCTGATAGAAACTGGTGACCTGCGTCCGTCCCACGAGAAGGCCTGGAAAGAGCTGTGGCTGCAGAGCAAGGTGGAGGTGGCCGGGTCAGAGAGCCTCTGCAAGGCTCTGATAGGCTGCATGTTTTACCTCCTTAGCGCCTTCCCCTCCATACATGACACATCCAGCTCTTTCGGTGGAGTCAGTCCAGGCGGACTGTCTAATGGTGGGGATGGTCAGGACTACTGGGGCCACATTTTCTGGGACCAGGTAAGGCCGGTGTCACTTGATAGCTAGCTATGGTATTTACTTGTTTCTTGTTTGGGTTGTAGGATGTATCACACAATAATCCCACCTTCCTGTGACAGGACATTTGGATGTATCCTGGCATAGCCCTCTTCTATCCCAAGCTAGCCCGATCTGTGCTGGAGTACAGGGTGGGGACTATAGATGGGGCAAAAGACAATGCCCACAAGCAGGGCTTCAAGGTATGATCGTCAGTGTGATACTCAGGTGCAACATCATAGCTATTCTACCCTCACTGACTATGACAACTATGCAGTGAGCTAAACACATTCCAGACAAAGTTGAAGAGGAACGTTGGTCTTTGTAGCTTTTTTGTTTTTTTTTAACTGGGAGCAGTTGTGAAACAGAGAAAACCATCGGGGAAAGAGCTAGCCTGGCTCTCTTTTTGGATTCCTGTTTGTGTACAGATTAAACAAATAAGATGCTACATGTTAATCAGTACACTTTATAGATGTATGCATGCATTTTGTTACCTTTTGTTCAGAGCCATACGAGCTACAAGTTTTTATTCTAGGCGAAACTAGTTGACTTCTAGCTCTGTTTTTAAAATGAGCATACTGACATGAGGGTTGCATCCATCTTCTGATCTGAATCTCTGCAAAAAAAAGTGTATTTTACCCAAATGCTAAAACTATTCCTTTAATTGGAAATACAATAAAATAATTATGCTTGTAAACATAACAAATAAAGTCTTCAAAATAAGTAAAACAAGCTACATTAGATCGACAGTTAGCCCAACAGTAATTCAACATGTACAGTTAAATTTACAGAGAATGTTGTAATAGCAACTCTTTGGCCTCAAACAGCTAGCTTGATTAGCCCTGACCTGATCATGGAAACATGTATTTAATAGCTACAACAATAGTCAACAGTATCTGCAGATAATAGCAAACAAGAGCGTTCTTATTTGATATCATAACAGTGTCAGCTAAACTGCTGAGGGACTGATGCAGCGACCACCAACTGCTGGTACCAGTGTTGTGTATAATTTAGGGACGATACTGTTACCGGTACTCTTTTTGTTGTGTTCTCTTGTTCTACATTTAAATAATAACCATGAAACGGCATCCGAGGCTTCCAAAGAAAATATGTTATCTTCACAGGGACTGAAGTTCCCATGGGAGAGTGGTGTGTCGGGGAGGGAGGTGTGTCCAGAGGACATTTATGGACAACAAGAGATTCACATAAATGGAGACGTCACCCTGGCTTTCCAACACTATCTCTACCTCACTGAGGTATACTCTTTTATCCCCACTCATCACTGGGTCTCACGCTGGCCTGTGTGAGGTTATTCATTGAGGCCTTTGTTGCAGGATCTGACCATGTTCACAGAGGGCAAGGGCAGAGAGGTGATCTACGGTGTGGCAGACTACTGGGTTTCCAGAGCATCATGGAGCCCTGAGGACCAGAAGTATCATCTCTCAGGTAA
Organism: Cyclopterus lumpus; assembly: GCF_009769545.1. Taxonomy (NCBI): domain Eukaryota; kingdom Metazoa; phylum Chordata; class Actinopteri; order Perciformes; family Cyclopteridae; genus Cyclopterus; species Cyclopterus lumpus. The sequence goes on along the minus strand of NC_046971.1, from coordinate 10,239,672 downwards.
AAATAACACTATTAGACATATTATTATATAGAATACATTTAGTTTCACATGATTAACAGGCTAAATGTTTAATATAGAAGCTGAATTAAAGACATCTGACGTCTCTCGTCTACTACCGAAAACCTCACAAAACGTAACAGAGTAGAACTTGGCTTGCACAACTCTCTTTTTAATTATTTAATATCGCTATTGTAACGTCAGATTATTTTCTATATTTTCTATTTCCATATGTATACATGTTAGCTACCCGAGAAGATGATATAAAGACATGTTTGTGTGGCTAACCTGGAAACATAACTATACGAATAGCATGTCATCTTCATTATTCATTATTTCTATTAAAATAGTATTAAGCATTTCCCTTTTTTCTCGTTCAGGTGTCATGCCACCGGATGAATATTACTACAATGTCAACAACTCTGTGTACACAAACACAGTGGCTAAATTCAGGTACTATTATTTAAATATTTCCCTGCAGTGCATATTAACTGGTGATTACCAATAATACAACTAGTTTCCCATTCGTCAGTCTCCAGTTCGCTGTAGATTTGGCCGACCTCCTACAACATCCGGCACCTAAAGAATGGCAAGAAGTGGCCGAACACCTCAAAATACCTTTTGACGAAGAATCCCAGTACCATCCTGAGTTCGATGGCTATATCAAAGGTTCATTTTTGTTCCTTTCGGACACAGAGCTTCAGAAGATAACCATGTCCATAACATGATGGCAGAATATAATCTGTACTTCTCACAGGGGATCCAGTGAAACAGGCAGACACAGTGATGTTGGGCTATCCTCTCGGACTGCCAATGTCCAAAAAGATCAGGAGAAATGACCTTGAAGCGTATGAACCAGTAACAGACCCTAATGGTCCGGCCATGACGTGGGTAAGACGCAGCATGTTGTATGTGACCTATGGATGCTAATGTTGCTCTGTTTATAAGGTGATGACGTCAGTGTTTATTAAAAAATTACTAAAATATCAAAAGTAAAAGTACTTGTTATGCAGCCGAATGACAGCATTATATTGTATAAGATTTGATGATTACCAAATATAGGGTTGTGGCTGGTGGAGTTCCTTTTTGTCTACTTTAGACTATTGTTGTTTTAATCTATAACATCTATTTTGAAACCTCATCACAGATTTTGTAAAACCAAATTATACAAGTGCAAATGAGCTAGTATCAATAGCTGTCAGGTAAATTAGTCTAGTGTATTAGTTGCCTGTAGTACACATAATTATATGTTTTACAGTTTCTTCTTGCATTAAATGTAAGTGCCTGTTGTTGCTGTTACTTCTTCATTAATAAGTGTATGTCTGTATCAATGCTTTTGCTTTCGGTTGTAAGGGCATGTTTGCAATCGGCTGGCTGGAACTGGGGGAGGCTGAGAAAGCTCAACATTTACTTGAGAAGTGCTACAAAAACATCCAAGGACCATTCCAGGTGCCCTTCTGACTCACACAGCCACATAATGCCAATGCGTGTCTGTTTACTAGATATCCAGCCAGTGAATGTGTGATTACCTCTCCTCACAGGTATGGAGTGAATCATCAGATGGTTCTGGTGCAGTCAACTTTCTCACAGGGATGGGGGGATTCCTGCAAGCTGTGCTGTTTGGTTATACCGGCTTTAGGTCAGTTAACGATAACAAACACCTCCAAATGTACACAGTATGTCGGCACTGATACAAAGATTGACATGCAGTGCTTCTTTCCAGAGTTCAGAAGGAATGCTTGGCCTTTTCCCCACTTCTTCCCAATGACATTTCTGAGCTCTCCGTCCGTGGTGTGAGCTACCTGGGCCATCAGATGGACTGGCTGCTGAGGAAAGATGACGTTTGTATCGTCCTGAGGGAACAGGCAGACAGTCTTGGCAACACTAAGTCCTGTAATCTGGAGGTTGTCCTGAAGGCATCAGGAACTAAAATCCCTCTGATGCCAGGTGATTTTAGTTTTTAGTACAATGTTATTCATCCTTAAATCTGTACGTAAATAATAAAAAAACACACATAGCCTTCCAAACTACAGTAAAAATATTGACTATCATAATGATAAATACAAAATAATGATAACAGCAGTAGTTTAGTTCATTTATATCCCACAGTATTTTAGTTACAAAGTAAGAAAGAGTGCAACAATGAGGAAAGGTCTTAAACTGAATGCATGACACATTTTACAACTGGCACCTCCAGGGAGAAAATAATGGGATTTATTAAGAACTTGCTCTTCAGACATGAGTGGCAAAAGACAGGCATGCTTTCATTATGGTTTTTGCTATTATAATAGCTGAAAAAAATGTGGTCTCCAGGGTTTGTCGGTATTAGAGAGTGACATACAGGTACCATTTTTCAGAATAAGACAATGTGATTTCAGGAGACAGTATGTTGGAGTGAATCTGGTAACTGTGATGGTAGTTGTTGCACACTGGAGGATAGGACGCTGCTGGTTTGCAAAACAAATTCATACTCCGAGGAATTCATGTTATTGATAAATACACTCTAGTGCAAACCCCACTCCATAATGGTACATTATATATTTCCATAGAGGGAAGACTGAAAATGACTAAAATCCTCTACACGCCTATTTGTTTGAATTCATGTGCATGTATTTTTCTGTGAATTATCATGTTGCATTAAGTCTCATGTGATTTTATTTATGCTATGTTATCTTTACTTTGCTCCTTGATTTCATATCTCATATGTTTTAATGACACTTATGCATTAACAGATTATTATTATTATTATATATACTAATATGCATCTATATTTTCAGGGAAGCCGGTGACTTTTCCTCGAGAGCCCGGGTGTGTTTGTAAACTGGCTTGGGGGTATTCCTGTTGGCCTGTCTGAAACACTGACCACGACCCTCCTCGTCATTTACCCGCAATCAAAAATATGTTCAGCAGGTTATTTCATATCTCAGATACTTTTAAGTTGTATGTTCCCATTTACTAAAGCATTGGCAATCTCGGACAAAATGTATGTTAGTATTATAATATGCTACCGGTGTCATAAAACCATTTAGCAATTATATTGCATTGTAAATGAATTATATTGAAATAAAACCAAAACTTCAAACCCTTTGTTGTGTGAATACAAATATCATGTCTGATTCTGATGTCCTGTGGCTTTGTTTACTGGAGCAAGGCGTCCTACAATGTGGAGGAGAGGATGTGACAAAGAACAGAAGAAAATCTTATTTTATCTGACATGAAAACTGCTCGTCCCTCAAATTACTGAAAAAACAGCCACTGTTTGAGTAACATTGAGGGGGCGGCACAAGTCCTGCCAATATCGATTGGTTGATTTAAATCTCGTCAACGCTGTAACTCCACCCTAAACTTTCGTTGGGTTTGCTCGATTTTAATTCATATGTCTACGGTTTCCCCACCTCAAACCCGTTGCTACACGGTGTCCGCCCTTGCAGATAATCCTGTGTACCCAATCGAGCAACCCCTTTCTACGTCACCGAGCCTCGCCTCGGGATTGGCTGGTGACGTTTTGAACAAGTTAAACGGTTTCAGCGGGTCAGCGGGGAGGATTCGGTCCGGGAGCTTTAGGTTGTAGACTTTACACATAATCTATAAAGAAAAGTAGGAACTCCGTTATTTTAGCACATTTATTTCCACCTCAGTATGCGATTGATTTAGCTTTTAAAGCAAGCGGAGCGACGAGCATCGGATTTCCTTTTCAGAGACTCGGAAATCAAAGGTAACAACATTTGTTTTGACGTTAGTTGACTAACATCGTGACATTAATGCACATCGAAGCAGTTATGAAGTATAACGTTGCCTCTAACTGGGTTTTAATGACCATAACCTCAGTCTGCTGTCGCATGCTCGTTGTTCGCCTTTCAGTGTTTCCTGTTCGCTAAGCTAACGTAACGCGTTACCTGGGAAACGTTAACGTTAGATCAGTTTGCCCTCACCATAAGACGCTTAGGTTTCTAATTTGACTAAGTCACTCAATATAACAACATTACGACAATAAGCGTTATTCTTTGTCGACCACTTTACTATTGAACAGCTACTTTCTACAATACAAATTTTCCGCTGTAATAGATGACAGTGCGCATGCGCCGTTTAGCTGCATTTAGTGCAAAATGGATCTCTAACAAAACGTGACAACCAAAAATAAACTGATAGCTGAGACGCACGAAACCGATTTATCAAATACAACTTTGCAGAACTTTTGTTTCGGCTGCATTCACCCTGAATTGGCTTTGTCTAGAATATACATTGCGTTTGTTTAATACGGTTTCTTGTTTATAGACTGATGTTAAAGGATACTGTCAACCATTAAAGGGAACTGCGTGTGACTGCCCTTTTTTGTATAAGAGGACAATCGACCAAATAGAAAATGTGATGTCACATCAAATATTTACATTATTTCTTTAATGGAAGATACTTTTTTATTAATGTAAAGCATTAATAGTAAACATGTTTTGCCGTCAACTCAAGGAGACCTTCTGGCAATCATTTTGTAATTGATACATGACAAAATGTAATTGTAATGTAACAAGTTTTTTTTCGTTATGCCATTCTGGAGGTTTTATTTAAGTTTGTTGAGATGTTTTTTTTCTAAAAGGAAAATAAAGACCGTCAAAACATACAATGGACAATGGTCTTTATGGGCACTATAGTGATGCTTCCATGAATCATTGTTTACTTGTTATCTCAAGTCTGTTGCAGCTTCTCCTGATAACGGTGTGATCTTTCCCTCAGGCCATCAACATGAACTCTGTACAATCATCTGTACAATCCCTCATGCAACTGTTTGATGGCAAAGCACAAGAATTTGCCAATGAGATTGATAATGTCCACATGGTTTGGCTTGAGGAGATCCAACAAGAGGCCAACCGCATGTTTTCAAGGTAGATTTTAAATAATTTAAATCATTTTAGCTCTTATTTTTCCCCCACAAAATTCCATCTCCAGAAATCTGTTTTTCTCTAAAAAAAAATCTACTTTACGGTTTTACAAGTGAAGCTGTTTCTTTTTATTTCAGAGATTTTAATGCTGAGCCAGAATTAATGCCAAAAACACCATCACAGAAAAAGAATAGTCGCAGAAAGCGTGTATCCTTGGGGCATCAGGAAGAAAATCAAGCCAGGCGAAGGTTTGTTGCTTTCATTACTGTTTTATTAAAGTCAAAGTTTCACATTTTAATTGTGACGACGTTTTAAAATATTGTGCCTCTCTTCCTGTCCAGATTTTCAAAGGGAAAGCGTAGTAACCTTCGTGGCTCCTCTGTCAAATCACTGAACTTCATTGCTGAAGAAGAGACCGTTCCCGCCGCTTCCACCTCTGAACCCGACGCCACCACCCAACCTAGACGCACCACCCGCAAAAACAAACTAGCATTGTTTGAGGCGGCGGAGGATGTGACCCATTCCTGGGGAAATGGTCAAACTGAGGAGGTGCCGAACAAGAAGCCGCAGTTGGTAGAGGAGAAAGAGATGAACAATGCAGAAGATGAGCCAGATTATAAAGGTAGCACTGCCCATTCCCCACCGGCGATGCCCTCACCCGAGATTGTTGTCAGCATCTCTTCGTCAGACCGATCGTCTGCCGAGTTTGCGAAAAAACTGCTCCCCGAACCTGGCCGTACAGCTTCTAAGATTGCAATAGCTTCAGCTCAAATCTCACGGCGGAGCTCCGTGCGATGCTCCCTCAAGCTGCGTCATTCGATGGCCGGTCTGCGGCACAGTATGACCCAGGAGTCTGTTCGCCGCGCCTCGCGCCGTTCAATGCTGAAGAGGAAGGTGGCTCGCGTGGGCAACTCCACATGTAGTAGCAATGTTGATGGTGAGAAGTGACCCATATTTGGTTTATAATAACATCACATATAAACCATAAGACATTCTAGCACGCTCTGATTGTTATCAATCTGTGAATTATATTTGGCTGGTTTTTGTTGTTATAGAGGACTCTTGCATGGACTCTTCTGAGGAAGAGGAGGATAGAGACGCGTGAGTAATGACTAACATTTTGTGTATGATTTATATTGACGTCTCAATGGAGAGAAGAAATCTGGTGCTTGAATCTATAATTTAAACTATTCGTAACAGCGACTGATAAATTACTCGCACTTGGCTGTACATGCATTTAATGTTCTTCGTATGTTTTGAAGTGTTTCTTACCCATATAAATGTGTTCACGGCTGTAGCGTGTTCGATGCGGTAAGTGCAGACACAGAGGATAATGCTGCAGCTGAAGAATCGAAGGAAACGCCCGAGGTATAAATCTGTCTTTGTCTATTTAAGTCTGAAACTGAAATTTAAATTAGTTTTTTGGTTATTATTCAGCTAATGTTTTTGTGTTGCATCGTTTTTGTACGAATGTAGATCCAGATTACCCAGACCTCATGCCCGTCTCTTGGACGCATTACACGTTCTGTGGCTGCAAACGTCATTGGCACTCCCAACAAGAGAATCGGTATGGGAATGTTATTAATTCGATTTTTGTTGATGGTTGCGGTTGAACATAAACCTAAATTGATATGTTATGGTACTTTTATGTGCTAATTACATGTTTGTGTTTCAGTTGCTGAGAAGCAGCTGACTTCCCAGTCAGGTTCCAAGTGAGTGCTGTGTGTGTGTGTGTGTGTGTGTTGCACTTAGTGACGGCACGGTTCAACTTGTTGTTAAATACATTATTTGTTATGTCTTTAAAAAAATAATTTCTGTGTGTCTAGGTCACGCCAGAGTACCAAACGCAAATCACCCGATACTGTAGAGGACAGTCCTACAAAGAGCCACTCTCCTCCCAAGAAAAGTCAAAGTGTAAGATGAAAATAAAAGTGTTGACAAGGGTTCAGAAATGAAAATATAGGAACATATTCAAATAAGGAATGGATCAAGTAGTAATCTTTTGGAACTGCTTCTCTTTTGTTCTAATACATAGGCAATGAGACCCAACATGAGATCTTTTCTCCACACTGTGCAGAAGAATCAAATGCTAATGATGACTCCAAATTCCCTCGGCCGGACTGCTGTTATCAAGTCTTTCATTAAGCACACCACTCCTCTGAAGCTTGACACAAAGGTGAGCGATGCACCTCACTCTTTGCAAAGCAACAGCTATGTCCGACACTAGTGCGCTCACGGCGGTGCCTGAATGCAACACCAGCAGGCTGAGCTGGACAGAGTGCATTTCAGGAAAGAAAGTAGATGTGTTCTTTCTCAGAGGTCGGACATTCACTGGTTTTACTTTAACGGCACAAGATTGAGATTTTGATTGCCTTTCAACATTGCGATGCCTGTGCTGGTAGGTCGTAGCTAACGGTACAAACTACAGAACTAACAGTGTTTACCAGAAGGGGGAACCGGAGGGTGGGTGTGATGCTGGACGGCATTATAGGGTATCAATTTAGGCTCGCTGTTAAGAGTGCACTGTGATCGATTTTGGTAACTCTGGAGGTAACGTGCCCCTCAACCACAAATTGACAGTCAATTAGTTAAGACGGAGGTAAAATTTCAGTTTGCGACAGCTCAAATAAACAATGAAAAAAAATGTCACAAATTGAATTGCATTTGTTCTGAAAAGTTGACATCCTCTTTTTTGGATGTGTTTTCTCCCCTCCCCAGTTGAGCGTTGGTCTCGTGGTAAGTGCAATGGGGACACAATGTATGTTTGTGGGCATTTTATGGTGTCTAACATCCCATCGTGGAACTTGATTGAATGTCTCCTCATTTAACACGTACTGTACTGTACCTTTTTTTTTTCTTTAAATAAGCCGCTTTCAACAACACAAACTGCACTTGTTAGTTGATGGTGTCTTTGGTCCCTCGGGTCGATAATGCTCATTTAAGAAATATATTTTGAACCAACAAACCACCTAAAACAGCTTTTTTCACTGTTTGATTGATTTAATCAGAAGTACAAATTGAAGTAAAAATCCATCTGAACCAGAAGCTGTGATACAATTTGGGTTGTTCATAAAACTTGTCTGTGAGGATTATGATTTATTGGGAGAAAATTGCACTGGAATAAATGTCTCCACTCTTTAGGGTTTGGGTCTTATTAGTTCTTATAATCACACGGCATTCAGCTCCACTTGCTGGTGGACACTTAGGATATACAGGATAGGATGTCTTTGTGTCTAACGTCATTAGAAGCCGTAGACATGCTGGTAACTATTACTTAGTGATATAGCCGACGCAACATTTGGGTAGGTTTTAATATCTGTAAACTTGTTTTTTCTTATTTTAACGGTAACTTCAAACCCGGTCTTTCTCTACACGTACCGGTAGTCTATTGAATTGTCCACACCGAAATTTGGAGACTAATGATCACAGGACAGTCTGGCAGTGTGAGCACAAACTTGAATTAACTCTTTTAAGTACGTGGAAATAAATAACACAAAGTCTGTCACGGTGGATTTTTGCTTCATCCGTCCACTCCACTGGTTTGGTGATCTATTTCCACATGCATGAGCTCCACCTGCTACTTTGGATTTGTTTGACATTTGCTGCCTATTAACAGTGTGTTTTAGAATTAGTTGATTTCTGCCAACTCCACCTTTTTTCCTCTTTTCTCAGACAAAAGAGCGTTACAAACTGGAAGCACTGAAGAAGAAGCAGGAGCAAGAGGAAGAAAGGATGAAGAAAATGGAGGAGGAGAAGAAAAGGAAACAAGACGAGCTCAAAAGGTTAAAGCTCCACATCTTTACTCTGGCTGAACAGTAGTTTATTCTTCTTGTTTTCATTAAACTAAAAAAATGTTGTCTTCCAGGAAGAGGGATGAGAGGCTGAGAAGAGTGTTTGAGGCCAAAGTAAAAGAAGAGCAGAGGGACATGGAAAAGAAAAAGAAGATTGAGCAAAAGATGGCTCAGTTTGATGATAAGGTATGCCACAAATTTGGCGACGTACTCTTATTTATTCACATGATGAATAAACGATTGAACCCCATCTCTAATATTTGGTATTGTTTCTCCTGGTGCAGCGTCTGGCAGAAGACAAGGCCAAAAAGAAGGTGGCCATTAAACGTCAAGAGGAGCAGGAGCAGAAAAGGAAGTTGGAAGAAGAGGCTAAAAAGAAGAAGATTCAGCAAGCAGTAAGGCATTATTAATAACTCTACTTTATTAATTTGTGTGGTCCTTTCTGTTCTGCTTATTTTGGTGCCATTTGTCAAGTCGGTGCAACTGCAAAGAACTCTGAGTTTTATCATTTATTTCCCTTATTTAAATTCAGTGTTTTTAAGGTAAATTAACATAAAAGAAGATACAAACAAAGTAAAAGAATAACATTGTGTGTCTGACTGTCTAACCAAAATGACATTGACATTATGGAAAACGTCACATTTTTCGTCGTCATGTAGCGGGAACGATTTTTTGTTTGTTTTTATAGTAACTTAATTTGTGTTTTGTTTGTTTGTTTTTTTACTTCAGGAGGAAGAGAAGCGGCAGCAGGAGTTACTGGCGAAGAAGGCCGAGGAGGAGGAACAGCGTGCTCGTAAACTGGCTGAAGCTCGCCGAGCACTGGAACTGAAGAGAGAGCAAGAGAAGGAGAGAGAGAAGGAGAGAGAGAAGGAGAGAGAGCTGGAGAGAGAGCGAGTAGCTGCTGCTGAAAGGTTATTGTTGACCTTTAATACTCCTATTAATTGTGCCATAATAGCTACTTTATAACTAAGTAAACTGATTATCTTTTCAACACTGTAATAGTGTATTAAACCGAAACCTGCCCGAGTGGAAAGCAATAAAACTGAGGTTTGTATTTACTCCAAAGTTGATTTTTTCTGACTTAATGTCTGTTTTCCAGGGAGCGAGTGGAGAAAGAAAAAGCTATTGCTCTGCAACAAGAACTGGAGAGAGCCGTGAGGGAGAAAGAGAGACGAGAATTGGAGGAGAAAAGAAAAGCACTTGAGAAAAGACTGGTAAGTGTGTGTGTGTGTGTGTGTGTGTCTAATATTGTGCAATAACAAGCAGGTCTCTTTAGAAGCCTATTTTGTCCCAAACTGATGCGGCTGTGACTGGTTACAAAGTATCAAAACTCAGATTTGGGTTTGAATTTTACTTTCACCTCACTTTTTCAGGGAATTTGACAACACATGACGTGTTTATAGCAACAATGAAAAAACACTGACTTCTGAGAACTGTCCAATAAAACTGATCTTTCATTGTTGGCCAAAGGGCAACAGAGAAGCTTATATTAGAAAAACAATCTTTAAAAGCCAGAACGTGTAGAAAAATTGTGTTCTAGGCCTGGAAATAGTTTGGCATTAACTGAATATTCTCGCTATTGTTGTTAATATGTTGATGTTAATAATAAGCCATTTGTTCCACCAGGAGGAGCAGCAGAGATCAGCTGCAGAAGAGAAAGCAGCCAAAGAGCGAGAAGCTGCTGCCATAAAGGCTGCTGGTGCGAAGGTAAACCAGCAGGGGGACATTTCACTTTACTTCAGTTCACCTGCACTGTTGAACAGAAGCTAAAGTTGACATTAAGACTTGAATCAATTATATCCCCAGTGGCGTTAAATGTACCTCTCTTGATTTTCTTCTCTGCAGGTTGCTGCTTGTCTGAATGTGACTACGGATATCGAGGTCAGAATCTAAACCTTATTTTTAAAACGTGGAGTTACTCATTGTAAATCCACTCCATGGCTCTATTAAAATACTAAAATTACCAAGGAACCTGTAGGCAATAGTGAAAGGTTAATTTACCACTTTTCTTTATTTTTGCAGCGCTCTGTAATGAGCACGCCAGTAGGAAAAGGGGGTGGCCTCAATGTGACTGTGGATATTATGGTAAGTTTAAATCAATTTTTGGCAGATGTTTCGAATCAATTTCTGTCTTTAAACCTGATGGAAAAGATTTTAAAAAAGTGTTTTCTCCTCTGCAGAATTCGCCACAGTCATACTCCATCACTCCAAAGGGCGGGAACAAACCGTTGCACAAAAGTGGGGAGGATTACGGGATGGACCAGAACAGTGACGACTCCACTGATGATGAGTCTGCCCCAAGGAAACCTATTCCATCTTGGGCAGAAGGTAGGCATGATTTAATATAACTGTCATTTAATATGATGATGAGACTATATACCTGACCTTCTGGAGCGTTGTTTATAATCCACTTTAGCAATCTCTTTCGTAAAACTCAAAATTGACTGGTTGCTAAACTTCTCAAACACTCAGTTGTCCAATCATAGTTTATTAACCATAACTAGGCACGCATGGCTGTTGGGTTAATAAATTGAGTTAAAACCATTTCATGTTTGTTGACATACTTTTACCAGACCTATTTAGGGTTTGCCCAGATGATGTCAGTCATGTATCGTCTTAAATGACAACATTGTATTACCTTTTTCCCCCTCCAGGTCACAATCTGCAGCAGATAATTATAAAGCAGTACTTCAACCCTCCTGATTTAGAATCTTTCTTCGGAGCAATTGAACCACCGAAACTGGAAAATATCTTTTACAAGAGCAAGCCTCGCTATTTTAAACGCACCAGCTCTGCTGTGTGGCACTCTCCTCCAATCGGAAGCAAGTAATGTCTGTACACTGATACACATAGCTGTATAAAGTGTAATCTTTGTTTTAAGGTTTCCAATAAAGTAACATGCTTTTCTGGGTATTTTTACATGTTTAAGGTTTTAGCTATCAACGTTTTAGGAAATCTTCTTACTAGTATGTAAAATATGTCATGGATTTGAGTGATACAAAAGTGAAATTGATGCTTGGTCTTGGACTTGAAAATGGGTGTGTATAATAACCCAGTGGGATGTAAACGTTTGACAGTGATCAGCAAAAACTTTCATTTGTATATGTGTGACTACCGTCTGTAAATTATAGTAGTATTCTTATGTTTGGGATTTATTCTGGTGCATTAAAATGGTTGAAAAAAAATAATAATCTTGTGCATGTTTCAGCTTTTCATTGGATTTGATAATATGTGACACCTCAGAAAAATATACGATTTTAACGCTTTAAAGGCCGCTAATTATTACAAGTTTATTTTGTACTTTATTAATTAATAATCAAGGATGCTTTTTAATATGCCTGTATTAATAAATATGTTTGTGATAGTAGCATGCTGTGTGTAAAATTATATTTGTATGAATTTTTAATAACGTTAATTGTGTAACCTTCGGAGGGAATGTCCCTCTTAAATTCCGTCTGTGCGTCACACACGTAACGTGATGACGTCAGTGCGCATTCGCTGTGGCCGCAGCAGGAAACGTTAACCTCTCTTTGGGAATTCATCTTTACCGGTTTATATTTAGTAACGTCCGGGATCAACGAACTGGGTGTGTTAACATAAGAAGTCGATGGACTCCTAGCAAGCTTGGGAACAACCTGCTTGTAGCTAACCTGAAGTGATGTGAGAGAGATCTAGTAGCTAACGGTGCATAGCAACGGTAGCCAGGGATCTCATTTGCGGCAACGTAAGGTAGAACCGTTAGTCGTTAGCCTCCCTCAACCAATCAGCGCTGGGCTCCATCAAAACCGTACATTTGGGCTACCGTTGCTTTCCGCTTACATTTAGTGTTGCAAGTCTTGTGACGTTAGTCATGATTTATCGGGTTAACGGCCCATCTTTAGTTTTATTTTCATAAACACGTCATGTAAACGTTAATAGTGTCATCAGCTGCGCTCTAAAGTGCATTTGCCTTTTTGTTGGTGACCATTCAGTGTTTGATATAAAAATAGGTATTTTTGTTATACTTGCATCATGTGTCCATCCAATGATATTCTGTCTTTTTAGATTTGACCAGCAGAACGGTGTAAAATGTGTTGTAATTAAAATATGTACAATTTAATTTATACAGAAATGAATTCGCAAATCAGACAAAACTTCCACCAGGACTGCGAGGCTGCTATTAACAGGCAGATCAACCTGGAGCTTTATGCCTCTTATGTGTATCTCTCTATGGTAAGAAATGCACTGCGAACCTTTTCTGCTCACTGCTTGTTGTGTCCCTTTAGGCTCAGAGATAGCGCAGACGTAACATGTTGTCTCTATATTCTTTATTTATAGGAATACTATTTTGATAGGGATGATAAATCCCTCCCAGAGTTTGTAAAGTTCTTCCATACACAATCCAAAGAGGAGCACGAGCATGCAGAGAAGCTGATGAGTCTGCAGAGCAAGCGGGGAGGCAGCATCTTTCTGCAGGACATTAAGGTACGTAATGATACTTCTTCTCAACTAACAATATGTCAGTGTGTAAACATTGTCATTCTTTAAATTCTTGTGGGATATTGTGACCAAGAACATTTTTCGATGTAGATTTACAAAGTAAAACACAGCTTTTGGTCACACTTTTAGCAAGTGATGCAATACTAAATTAATATGTTTATTTTTTTAATATTAGTTAATCTGTTTTTAATGTTAGTTCATCTGTTGGTTAATTGAATTGTTGTGAACTATTTTGTGTACATTTTAGAAACCGGATAGAGATGAGTGGGGGAGCGGCCTGGAGGCGTTGGAGTGTTGCTTGCAGCTTGAAAAAAGTGTAAACCAATCTCTGCTAGACTTGCAGAAAATGGCGACTGAACACAACGATCCTCATGTAAGCAACAGCCTAATGTTCACAGCATACTTCCATTCTAGCCCACGCTTGAATGTCTGACTGTCGTGGCATGCAACTTTAAATGAATTTGGAACAATGCTTTTCCTTTTTGTTTCTGACTTTGTTTACACTCATGCACAGCAAAGCTATTGTTAGGATCTGTATACAGAGGATCTGACAGCCTAGTAAGATACATCATTCTGTCCTTTTTGTTTTTACAGTTGTGTGACTTCATAGAAGCACATTTTCTGGATGAACAGGTGAAATCTATAAAACAGCTTGCGGACTGGATATCCAACTTGCAGCACATGGGAGCCCCTCAGAGTGGCATGGCTGAGTACCTCTTTGACAAACACACGATGGCTGAGGAGGGCAGTTAAACGATCCGCTGTGACACCGATGACCATCCTGCTCAGCGCTGGATGTCAGCGGGCTCCTGCTTCAACATGTAATAGAGATAATGCTGCTTTGTTTATGTTTGTAAGCTGTCAATCAAGACAGATGGCTCTTTAAACTGGACTACTGGGGACCTCAACTCACGTTACATACCAGATAACAATGGATTTAATTGAAATAAACATCTTTAGGTCATGACAGTTATGTGTTCGTACTTCCTGATTTTTTAAGTGTGGTGGCTAAAACTACAATTTATTTTCTGAGCTAAAGAATACTTTTTTTAAAGAATACTTGCTTATCTTTGAGCTATAAAAATGTATGGCGGCTGTGCCAATGTAAAATTAAAAAAATAATTTAAAATGACTGGTTTGTGTATATATATATAATTTGTTTATGATAATGAATTTCACATATTTCAAATATGATCCACATAACAGTTTTATTAGGGGGGAAAGGGCAATTCTCTATTTGTTGTTATGGATCCATAGTTTCCTTGTATAATGAAATAAAATAGTAATAAAAGATTTCAAGATTAAATTTTTTATGTAATGAAAAACATAACATGTTACAAAAGATTTATTTAAGAGTACACTGATGCAAACAATACTGAAAAGACTAGAATATACACATTTTGGCTTCTTGTCGTTAAGTTTCAGAAGTAACTAAAGAGTTTCTTATTTTTCCTTCACCTGTTAAATCTCAAAAGGTGTTACAAGAAGGTTAATTTTTTCGATAAGAGCTTAACACAAAGTAGAGATTAACTCTGCTGTGTGCAATTCAAATGTAGCATCAATTAGTGCATGTTTGTGTGAAATATTTTGAATGCCACATATATATATATATATATATATATATATGTATGTATATATATATATATATATATATATGTATATATATATATATATATGTATATATATATATATATATATATATATGTATATATATATATATATATATATATATATACATATATATATATATATATATATGTATATATATATATATATACATATATATATATATATATATGTATACAAAAACCCTCACACCTTGTTTTCTCAGTCCTGCTCCTTCTTCACGCCACCGTCCACCAAAACGCCCAGCAAGTGCCCTTCAGCCAATGAGATTCCTGAATCATTGGGTGAGTGTTGCTGATTGGCTTCTTGCTGCGATGGCACTGAAGCGGAAACTGTGTTCATGTTGTTGCTCAGCCCGCCATTGGTGCTGAAGTTCCCATGGTTACTAAAATTAGTGTGACTTGTCCCGTTGCAGAGACTTGCCGCCATGCCAGTGCCATTGGTGCTTGTTGCATTAATGCTGCTCGAGCTGCTGTTGGGAGTGATGGGATTTGTAGCTGCGGTTCGAGAAGGAGGAGTGAACGAGAA
Organism: Cyclopterus lumpus; assembly: GCF_009769545.1. Taxonomy (NCBI): domain Eukaryota; kingdom Metazoa; phylum Chordata; class Actinopteri; order Perciformes; family Cyclopteridae; genus Cyclopterus; species Cyclopterus lumpus. The sequence continues at coordinate 10,224,377 of NC_046971.1, read as the reverse complement.
CACCCTTTCTCCTCCGCTTCCTGCAGTACGAGCACTTGGGGGCCCGGGCTGGCTGTCAGCTGAGGAGAGGGGGTCCAGAGTGAGGCGGGGAGGTGGAGGGCGGCGAGACAGCAGGCCGTGTCCAGGTCTGAGTTTAGATATTGGGCAGAGTTCAGGTGGAGGGTCTGGGAACGAGAACATTGGGGCACTTGGGACCTCGCCATCCTCACTCAGCCAAGGGAAAGCAGAGGACGGAGGTAGGGGGACGTGGTTGGGGGTGTCAGGAAGCAGCAGCTGTGAGCCCACCATCTGAGGGGCCAGCGAGCTGCAGCTGTGGTCCCACTCGTTCGGAGTTCGCCGGGCAGGTCGAGGGCGAGGCACCGCAGGGGGCCCACAGTGGATGGGTGTTTGTGGGCAGCTGTAGAAACCCGGCCTCTCATACAAGGGCATGGTGGAGAAGGCATAGTCTGGATCTCGCTCATGGTTCAGAGGCTGGCGGCTTTGACTTGGAGTTGACGGAGTCTCTGGGTACAGGTAAAGAGGGAAGCGGCTTAGTGGAGCTCCAGGGCGGCGGCGCAGCAGAGAGACCCGGGAGGAGCGAGGAAAGTTAGGGGAATGGACACCGAGGAGACGGCCCAGCCCTCCGAGCAGCGGGGTGGAGTAGTTGGCTTCCTCGTGTTCTTTGATTTGCTCCAGATTGGACTGAAACTCCATCTCCTCCTTGGGAACACTAGTGTAGATCAAATAGATGGTTATTTGGTTAGGAGAGTATTTTCCAGTATTTTAAATTGTCTGCCAGAAAATACAAACATTACTGAACCTGATGTCCAGTGCTGAGCCCATGAAGGAGGGTTTGCGGTGTTCAGCACTGGCAGCAGTGTAGGGAGGCTGAGGTTCACACTCATTCCAGTACATATCCCTCTCAACCAGCGGCAGGCTGTCGTACATCTCATCCACAGACAACAAGGACACCTGAGGGACAACAGAAGTCAAACAGGAAGAACAAGACAGTTGATGTAAAAGTGGCAAATAGTTTCAATCCAAACCTGTAAATTGCGATCGACGAGCCAGTTGGTTTCAAAGTCGTCATCATCTTCACCAAAAGGATTTATGAGTTGCTCAGCCACCTGAGACCACAAGCAGAAAAGAAAAGACCACACTCCAGCGCAGAAGGACACATTAATGATATTTATTGTGCAGCCTCAGCATGACTTGAACCTCACCTTCAGCCAACCAACATAGAAGAAAAACTGCAGCAGGGTGAAAACCGGCAGGTAGAAGTCCAGATCGTGACCAGAGTAACCTTGAGCTGGATCCAAGAACTGACGGCCAATCAGACAAGCCAGGAAGAAGCTGTAGACCGCCACGGTCGCCACCTGGTTAAAAAACACCAGTCATGCGTGTTTCACAAACACAACTCAAGTGTTGGCATTGTTGTTGTTGTTGTGGTGCTGATTGTATTGTGTTTTGCTAGATCAGATTGATAATTTTGACAAACTGAGTTAATGATTTCAGGTAGTTGATGATAAAAATCATAGTGACACACACAATGACATTCTTTATATACCAGCAGCCTAATATTAGCTCTGCATCGTCATCAGCAGTTTTATCTCTATTTTGACTAATCACTGCACATTTATCACAACATAAAAACTGTGAAAACAATTAGCTCGATCGCAAAAGCATCTACTATATTTCAGTTACAACACAGTATATCAACAACACCTGAGTGTAGACAAGCGGCAGGCTGATCCAGTCGTAACCATACAGCTTCATACACTTTGCCCGTAAACTGTTCAACTCCTGAACACAGAAAGAAAAAGCAGAACAGGCAAAAGAGAAATGTTTGAAAATGTTTCAGAACGTGATGATGTTCAACTCTTTGGGCCTGCAGACAGATGCTCACGATGACCCACAGAGAGAATGGCGGTGAGAGCCACGTCGTTGTTGATGCGGCCCTCGGTCCGAGCCCTCAGAGCCAGGCTGACGAACCACATGCAGGGAACCCAGAACTTGTTGTGAGGAGAGCGCAAGTCCTCCAGGTACCTCAGCTCATCTGACGTCATCAAACCTGAGGGACGCGAACACGCCACGGAAGTAAAGGAACGATTCAAGGAGAGACAGCATTTAAGACGTTTGTTTCCATGTGTTTAGTTCTTTACTGAGCTCATTACATCACCAAGTATACTGACATGTAACATACAAATAGTTCAAATACACCAGTGCCATGCTGGACCACCTTACACAGTTTCCTCAGGACTTTTAAATAGTGCAAATAGATTTGACCAGTTGTGGTTGTGCTAAGACCGGCAGGCCCAACCACAGTGAGTTTTGGTGGTTTCGTACCTGCCTGCACCACATGCTTCATGGTGGGAAACCGCTTGTAGACGGCCGTGCTGACAGAGCGGTAGATGAGCACACCAGAGAGGTTGGCGTATCGCATCAGAGTTCGCCGGGTCAGCCTGGAGGCCTCGTCGGCTCCCCGAACATGACCACCCACTAACGCCGCCAAGCGGTCCGGCCAGGGGACGTTCTCAAACTGGCCCCACCAACGGGACACAACCAAGGTGACGTAGAAACCTGGCCACAAAAAAAACGTTAGCAAGTACAGAAATGCATGCCAGGATCCCAGGAACACGGTATTAGAATGAGATTTAGATTTATGAAACAATCGGACTCACCTAGCACAAAAGACACTGGGATGAGCTCTGCATAGCGGTCACAGTATATCGCCAGCTTCTCGAACAGCCTCTTCTGGTCATCGTTTAACACAAACCTGGTGAAGGAAACATCTGTTGAGTCCATTACAACTAAAGCACAGGGAGGTGAGCCCTGGGCACCTTCTGGTCCAACATAACTTTTGTTTTAGAAATCAGGCAGCATGTTGCTCCCACTGTGACAAAAACATATATATGTACTATCTGTACACGTCCGATATGAATAAGAAACAATATCTAGTTTTTCCTCCAAAGATGGCTGACAAGTTTCAACTTCGTACCTTGGTCACAATTCTTCAATTAACTAAATCTAAGTGACCTGTAACAAAGATGTTCAGGTACAAAAATATTCTGTTCTGCTGTGAGAGTACCTATAAACAATACTGAAGAAGTAGTAGAGAAGAGTGAAGATGATGAGCTCTCGATAGAGCAGTTTATAAATGCTGCCCTTCCAACGCAGAAGCAGGTGAAAGAAGGTCCCCAGACCTGCATCAGCAACCCTGCGAGAGTACGTTACAGTCATCGCTGCTCGCTGGCCGACTTGCTGGGCGACTTGCTGGGCGACTGTGTCGTGACATGAAGGAAACCAGTGTGGCGGTGTTCTCTGTGCTTCGTCTGAGCTCAACGCCAGCGATCAACCTGGATCTCATATGGCCAATTTGGTCACAGATCTGAAGTAGAAGAAAACGACAGCATTATATGTTTTCTCAACGTGCTCTTTAATCCTCTTTAATATTGGATTCACTAAATCAATTGAAACTAATTTTCCTTTTTTTTTTTTTTTGCACGTTTACCTAACTATTTAAAAATATATTTGTTCCTTATTTCATGTCTCTAAAATACACCAATACATTTGAAGAGATGCTCACAGTCAAATACAACACGTGAGGGTCTCAAACAGAGCTGTGAAGTTTTTACTCACCACACAATATGAAAAGGTCTCACTTGTGGCCCGAGATGTCTTGGAATGATGTTGGAGAAAATAAAAAAGAGAGCAAGGGACTCCTGCACCTCCGGTCACTTGATGTGTTAATCTGTTTCAGCAACAAAGATGCATTGTGAGGCCAGGTCCTGTTAATCTGAACAAATCTGAGGACAGCCGAGCGCCCACACTGCCACAAATTGGTTGGTCAAAGGCATTAGTAGAGTAGTTGAGTTCTTGATTTTGGAAATATAACTCTATAAAAACGTTCTACTCAAAATGTAACACCCAGTTCATGTTGTCTTTGAACCTATTCTCCTTTATTGGTTTAATGCCACACCTAGAGGGAACATTCAGTCGTCATTCAGTTGTTCCTCACAAGGAAAACGCTTGATCCGGTGAGACTGTGTGTCCTGCGCCCTCTGCTGGAAGAAATGTGTACAGCAGGACTGTAACTCGCCAGAGGGTGTTAGTGATTAACCCTTCCTGTCTAACCAGGAGACTAGAAGCAGAGAGAAGGGCGGACAGAGTTCAATCTTCAGATTATCAAAGCACGATTTTAGCAGTTTTGTGATGCTCTTGCAACAACTGGGGATCATCTTTGAACAATTTGGTGAGTACATTCGGTGTATTGTCCTTAAATCATCCTGGATTAAGTCTCTCGCACTTCTCGTGTGTGTGATACTCGCGTGACACTGTTTCTTACGTTGAAGTAATGTTTACACTGGATATCTCACCCCAAAAAAACAAAATTCCTTTAGCATGTGAACCTGCAAATATATAAAGAGCCCGAGCTCCTCTGGCACGTGCAAGTTATTCAAACACTGTAGAGGTCATGCCTCCACTGACGTCTGCAAGACTTTGACTGTGAGGTTTGTTGAGTGAAACTTGTTTAGTCTTCACGTGATTTTAAAGTTGAAGTAAGTCATTTTTGTATTGTATGTGCTTGGCACCCACAGGTATCAGGATCACCAAATACCATAAAAGCATTGGACAAAGTGATTGTAACCTCAGTGGAGACCTCTACACCTTTCTGATGAGCCTCTGCACAGCCTGAGAGACACATGGATGCTTTTGAGGGAATTCACAGCGTCCATATTTCCTCATCTCCCCCGTCTTCAGCCAGTCCAGGATACGAAGTCCTCAGAGCAGGGAGATCTGGAATAGCAGTGTATTCCTCTGCAGTGTTCTTTGGCACACCTGATGCCCCGGCCGCCAGACACAGGTACAGCAGGGACACCGAGGAGCAGGGCTGCATCGTTGGACGGTGAGTGTCAAAGATGAGTTGGATTTGACCTGGATGGGCAAAACATGATTGGTTTAAAGTGTAATTTTGAAGTGTAGTTTTAGATCCTTTTACGTCTAACGAGCTCCTATAAAGGTGAGCACAATGGAGGTATATAAAGGATGTTTCACTCTTGACCATATTGTTACCACCTTCAGCTAGAAGAGGCGGTATTGCACACGTATCCAACAACAACAAATGTCCCACTCGAGGTTCAATTCGACATGATGGAAAGTGGAACTCAACTTCTAACCATCGTGAATATTGATGCTTTTAGAATGGTGACCATCACATTTAGGTGGTCAAGTCAAACGACTACGTATGTAAACAAAGTGGATTTAGTTTTTACTATAACTCAAACAATATGATGGTATCTCAGGCTTGTTTTGCATGTGAAGTCTTATTCTGTATATCAGCCATTAGACTCTATGCAGCATCATAGACAGAGCACACATTTCAGTCTGGGGGTCTCCTGCAAGGTCAGATCATGACTTTGTGTTGCCTTTATTAGAGGGTACAGTGAGCTGACAGGAAATGAGGAAAGAGATGAAGGATGATATGGGGGGTGTGTGTGTGTGTGTGTGTGTGTGTGTGTGTGTGGGGGGGGGGGGGGGTCACTGTAGGAGGGAATTTGCACTGAAACCCATTGTCTACTAAGTATAGAGCATGATTAAAAAGGGGTTTTGAGGCTGATATTAATAATCAAAAAAACGTGACCCTTACCATTTTTTAAAACAATTGTGACCAAAGTATTTAGTGTGCAGAACATTATACAAATGTAAAATTATTGTAACTCAGTGCAAGTTGGTGGACAAACTATTGAATGGAGACCCTCCAACATTTATTTGGCATTTCTGCACCGCAATCCTTTAACTTATTGGTCAACAGAGAGGCTGATCGTGTCTCTACTACTGTAATACATTTTGTTTTGTAGGTTTACAGATACATTATAATATGTTTTAATTTCAGTTAACAATAATGAATGTGCTTTATTAGGTTTTGATTATTTTGCACGATTGTACTGCAATTTTTTATTTTCATGCGTATTATCAAGGAATTAGTTTGCAAAAGTAAAACATATGTAAACGATATAACCTATTTTTGTACAATAATTACTTAGACTGGACCTCCAATTGTGCAAAGCTGGAAACTAAACGTATAGCTTTACTTTGTGTTATTTGGCTTGTGCTTTAATTGAAACTTAATTATAGGACCTGAAAGTTGCTCTTGCTTTATTACTAAATCTTGACCCCTGTCTTGAATATTGTCCCTCAGTTATTATATTTTTGTATTTAGTATTGTGTAAGTGGATTCCAGGCACAACCCTTGGGGCCATGATGTTCTAGCAGACAGCGGGGTGCAGCCATCAGGTCATGATATGATTTTATGTTTACGGAACCATGTTTAGGGCTTGACACCCCAAGTTCACAGTTCGAGCCTCACGTGCACCCGCCTCCAGATAAACGGGGAACCACACGAGGCGTCGCTGCGCTGTGGCCGCGAGCTCGGAGGCGGTGCAGCCGGTCGGCTGCGCGCGGGACCGGCCGGGGCTCGTAGGGAGTGGATGCGCTGTCATGTGACCGGTGCGTAAAGGGCAGGAGTGGAGACACTCGTTTTTTTTTTTTCTTCTTCTTTTCCTTCTGCCTGCACACGAGGGGAGGGGGGGGTAGAAAAGGAACCCGGCTGGAAAAGTGTCATGAAAGTCCGCGTTGCTCTTAGAAATCGCTTGTTTCGTCGCTGCTGCGCGTGTCGGGTTTCTACGTCAGCGTCCGCATTCCTCCGCTGATTGAAAACAGCTGAGATTTTAACTGAAACCCGCTAACGTTAGCTCGGTTGGTTCAGTGTTAGTTCATTAACAAACAACAACAACAACAACCACCGACGGACAGTGGAGGGAGACGCTGACCGACACACAGCCAGCTGGAGGTGTATCTGCTGACACGCACCGGGTAAGACCGGGTACCGGGGGGACATACCCGGAGGGAAAAGGTATCGAGCTCACGACTCGTTGGCTACAAAGCCCGGTTAACGATCGTTTTGGCAACTTTAAGCCTTCAGACGTTTGCATGTCGCTCATTCAGTAGCAGAGGGTCTCAACCTGTGGTCCGGGGTCCATCAGAGGTCTGCAACTCGAGTTTCACTTCCAGTAACTCGGAGGGAAAGTGATTCATCATCAGAGTTATGAAAGAACATATTTAGATGTTGAGTCATTCTGTACGATTTTAAAGTAATGATGATGAACAGATGTTGTTTGGCAAAACATTGACTGAAGTTTATATTGGATTGTAAAGTGTTGTTGTTCAGATTATTGTTTTACACATTTAAATTGTGTATTTAACAGATTTAACAGTTATCAGTTTGTTAGGTATAACTACCCCAAAATAAATGTAGTTTTGCCGTGCAATTAATCCCATGAACAATTCATTATCTGGGCCGATTTAATTGGCCAATATTTTCCTATTGCAGAGATCTTTATTTTAAACATTGGCTATACACAAGGTTGACAAAATATTAGAAACATTAACGCAAAACTACAGCCACTCAAAAACGGAAACAATATAATCTTAATGTAGGGTTAAGGATTACATTTATTTTAGCCAGGTGTACCTAATAAATACAATTTAGCGTTGTTTTTTCTTTTGTACTGATGATCACCCAGTCCGATCATGACTTTGTAAGTTCCATGTTCCTCGTTAGATCACTTTTTATTTATCCATTTGTGAATGGAAAAGCTCCAAAACCAAACTGGTTTTATGTTGAAAGGCACAATTTACAGTATAACACATGATGTTGAAATGTAATGTTTAATGTGTACAAGAGTTATCTTTAAAAATATCTTAAATTAAAACATACACACAATGACCTGCAACACAAAGCATACAGGGAAGACGAGTTGTGGGGTAAACAGTCATTAGCATTACATCAACTTCATATATTAGACTGTCTTTATAGTAACTCAAGACATGCCATCTTTATGTTCTCTTATGTTAGGTTGGTAGATCTGGATCCAGAGCCTAAGTCCAGAGTGGAGGGAGGAGGCCAGGCTGGGCCCACCTCAGGCCGGGGCCATGGCGACCTCTCCCGGCTTCGTGGCTCCTCGCTGGAGATCAAAGAAAAAGAAATTAGAGAAAAGGGCTCGGAGATCCTCAGGGATCAGCTGGACGCTGCAAAGAAGGTGTCGTAACCTACTTCATGCTAACGCACACAGACGCACAAAGCATTGTGTGACCTGAAAAAAGGCTGACGATGCAAATATCCTTCCTCGTTAAATGTAACTGTGAACTTTACTCCCACACAATTCAGGAACTGAAACTAAAGGACAAGGAGTGTGAGCGTCTGTCGCAGGTCAGGATTCAACTGGAGCAGGAGCTGGAGGAGCTGACTGCCAGTCTGTTTGAAGTAAGCAATAACCAATGCTCTCTGACTGACTGCTGTAATCTGGACACTTGGACCCTGATCATTAGTGATGAGGGAGTGGTCTTCTAATTCATAATTTGCATTACAGTGACGCTAATCTTTCAGCTTCTCCACTGTCGGAAACTAGACCCCAAAAAAAACTGGAATAGTTTAAATCTGTTCATATCAGCATTTATGATACAATCAATGGATTGAATCGGATCAAATAAGATCATACGTGTAATGTGAAAGGGATCGCATCTAGTTATGAACCAACAGAGAATTATCATCTTATCAATGGTCAACTCTTCATCTCCCTTCAGATCGGCAGAAAGCTTTAGCCTCGTGTGATTCATTGTTTTGGTTTTCTTGCCCCAGAACAGCAATAATCATTTTAATTATTAATTAATCTATTAAACATCAGAAAATAGTCAAATGTTCATCAGAATCCAGATGTCTGGTTTTGTCTGAAACCCACAAATAATACATTTATAGCACCCTATGACATTTTGTGTCTAATCATGTGGTGGATGAATTAAATTTCTACAATTCAGAAGAAAATATAAAAAAATGTAATGAATATGAATGAATTTGATACAACTCAACGTTGCACTGTTTTTTTAATTGAATGAAAGTGATGCAATACAGGTTTACAACAACACATTCCATCCTTTTGTAAAATAAAGTGCTCTAAATTCAGCTGTTATTGTCGATTTGCCACCTCCTCCAAGTTCACCTCGGAACGATCTCATTGGCTGCAGCTCCCCGACAGCGTAGCTCTTTGGCCTGCTCGATGACGCATCGCTGAACTTCATCTTTAGAGAAGCACCAAATCCTCAATTTACATATACCCAGTTATACATGACTTTAAAGTAAACAAAAGCTTGTTATGTTTTCAGCTTTTTTTGCAGCCCAAGTGTCCAAAAGTCACTTATTACTGCTTTAATGTTTTAAACAGATTTACCGTTCAAAATGTGTGAAATAATCAAGAACAAAATTTGTGATAATGTTTCAATCTCTGTCACAACAGGAGGCTCACAAGATGGTGAACGAAGCTAACGTCAAACAAGCAGCAGCAGAGAAACAACTGCGAGAGGCTCAGGGAAAGGTGTGTGGCAACGTTTCTGTTGCTGTGCTGCAGTTAAAGATCATGACACGTTTGCCTCATTTAAATCCATTCATCGATACGTCTTACAAATTGGCGGCTTTTGACACATTTGATGTCAGAAAATAAAGTCATTGTGATTGATTTTCCTTCCGACATCAGACTTTTGTCCCTTTTCTTTTTTTCTTCTGTACTTCTTCTGCGTTTGGCTCCCAGATCGATGTTCTGCAAGCGGAGGTGACGGCGCTCAAGACTCTGGTGCTGACGTCAACGCCTTCTTCCCCAAACCGCCAGCTGCATCCACAGCTGCAGCCGCCAGGAGCCAGGGGAGCGTACAAGCACGCCGGGGGCCACGTCCGCAATAAGAGCGCGAGCGGGGCCTTTCCATCTATACCTGGAAAACCAGAACCTTCCTCGGTTTCCGTTGAGCCTGCGACCAAAGAGGTAACAAGAGAGGTAACCTTCATGAAGTTCGTACATTTGCCTCTCTTCTCCGTTGTTTCTGTTTCATCCCTGTTTCCAGTTACTTGTATCTCAAGTTCTCTCTTTTTTCTTTTCTCCCAGTACTAACCTCTCCTTACTCGTTCTTCCGCCCAGTCTCTGGTGTCTCTTACTCTCTCAGCCTGCTGTTCCTGCTCTCCTCTCTCTGATACTCTGCCTTATTCCGGGCCAATCTGTCAGTGTGACCTTTGACCCTCGCTGGCAGGAGCGGGGGGAGGGGCTGAGCACTGACAGCAGCCAGGTAACTGCATCTCTTCGGCCAGGCCTCTTTAAGCAGCTGAAATAATGCAGCAGTTTAAATCGATTGCTCTCAAGGGCTTTATGTGACACATAAGACCAGCTAATAAGTGAGTTTGATTTTTTTCCAGATCGACTCTGTTCTGTATGCAGAGTTTTTGCTGTGGAAGGAGAATCCAAGCGTAGAGCGCTCCTCGGTCTTCTTGAGTCGCATCTACAGAGAAGACATCGGACCCTGCCTCTCCTTCACAAGAGCTGAGGTCCGAATCTAAAACTGCGTTTGTTATATTTCATTGTTTGAAGTGGGGCTGTCACAATATCTCTCTTTCACTATACGATCATCCTGGTCAAAAGAATTCATGATAACAATATTATTGCAATAGCCACTGAAAAAAAGCATACAAATTAAGTCAAATTCATCGCTTACTTTGATTTATTGTGTGTTTAGTTTTCTGGCAAATTAATTACGCTCAAAATCTTCTGTTATATCGTTAAAGTACCGGTATATTGGGACCCTCCTGGTTTACTGTTCTCCACAGCTGTCGCAGCTGGTGCAGAGTGCAGTGGAAAACAACTCTTTGACTATCGAGCCTGTGGCCATGTCAGCGCTACCGATGGTCAAAGCCTCCGCTATCGAGTGTGGCGGCCCGAAGTGAGTTACCACGACGACACATCATCTATCAATGTGTCCTCTCTTTCCACATTCACTGCTCAACAATTGTTAAATCAACACTGAAAACCCACTCCTTTTTGGTTTTGTATTCCGCCTGATGATTACTGGTCATAGCTGAAGGTTTTTCAATGTCTTCACGCGTATCTGAGAGGGATTTAATTAACGGGCACATTTCTAATCACTGTCTGATTTAAGATAATCTTTTCTTTCCAGTGGCTTTAGAGCAGGGATAGAGACGTAAGTCCTCTCAGGAACAATCCCTTGATTTTCACTAACACACATTACTGTTGCATGAAGTCTGCCTATGCAGGCGTCTGAAAGGTCTTCAACACATCTGTAAATTAATGAGTTTGGCATGTGTCTGTGTATATATATAATTTATTTATTTATTAATGAACCTTTTCCTCTTCCAGTGACTAACTTTCTCTGATTGTGCACTGTTGTTGTTGCTGTTTCTCTTCTAAAATGTTTGTGTCTGGACTGTGTTCTCACTTAAGTCTTAATTCAAAGTTGCCTAAGTTACATTGTTAATACCAGAAGGGATTTTACTCAAGTGTGTATCCACGGGTTATAGCTGCAATGGTCTGACAACTGATCTTTCCGTTTGTAGAAAATGTGCATTAAGCGGCATGTCGCGCCTCTGCCGACATCGCATTAAACTCGGGGACAAGGGGAGCTACTATTACATCTCTCCGTCCAGCCGAGCACGGGTAGCTATCCCTTAATCTCTGTGACCTTCATTAGACACACTGCTGCTAAGTGTTGCTACACGTGACCTCTTCTTTATCTCACCTTTCTAGATCACAGCTGTTTGCAATTTCTTTACTTATATCCGCTACATCCAGCAGGGCCTGGTGAGACACGATGGTAAATGAACACTGACCTGCATCTGAAATCTGTTATTTTCTTAGTATGAATCTTTTTTGCGTTGCCAACGAGGGTTTTATTCAGGCAGCTGACATGTTGTATCTTTTGTTGTTGTTTCTTTGCCTTCGTCCAGCGGAGCAGATGTTCTGGGAGGTGATGCGTCTCCGCAGAGAGATGACTGTGGCCAAGTTAGGGTTTTACCTCACTGACCAGGGCTAGAGGACCCGACCGTCCAGCGACGCACCCGAAAGGACGGCGCATTGCAGGACCTTGATTATTCGAGGTCAGGGTTAAACTGTGGTAACGAACAGTTCTGAGATCAGGTTTTGTTGCTCAGCATTAGTGCTGCAGCTTCAGAGGTTGAGCAACAAGGGAAGTGTAAACATGTTCATGTGCCACTTTTATGCAATATGGCAGCGTTAAACCAGCACAGCTAGAAAGAAGTAAAAGAACACGACTTTAACGTATTCCCAGATATGTAAAATATATGTTCTGTTATACTGCAGGCCTCCAGTAATTCTCTCCACCGGTGAGGAGAATTGTTACTTTTTCTGTACTTCCACGGTGGAGAATACACAATTTCTCATGTTAATACAAATAAACTCTGTTTCACGTGAGTCTCATGAAAAGATGAGCACAACGAATGAAAGCAGTGTGTAGAGGGTTGAGTTAGTCTCTTACCTCAAGTATTACATACGTTTATATAACCATGTAATGTAATCTTTCTCCTGTGAGATTGACAATGTCCAAGTGGTTTCCACAAAACAATTATTTGGGTTGTTTTCTTTATTACATAAATATAATGCTCACAAGCATCTTAGTTACTTTCGGGTTATTGGCTCAAACACCGCAGACCTTTTGTCTCAGCATGGCCTTAATTTTGTTGCCGCACTACTTGTTCTAGATGCCTTGTATGAACACATAAATGAAATGGCTTCATGTCAGCCTCACCTGAACTTCATAATCAAAAAATAATGTTAATGACTTAGTTATGACACATCCACGCTCAAAATAGTGACTTTTACTATATAGTCAGAAAATGAAGAACACGATTGCAATATGCACAACTGTAGTTTTGCACGTTTGCAATGAAAAGTATGTACATGTAAAAGCCATAAATTACTTTGCATGAATGTAGTACATAGCCATACTATACAGTGTATATTGTTTGTACTTCATAGTATAGATTTATTATTTGTATTAATGTCCAATTTTTGCAGAAAACGAAAAAAAATGAAGATTATTGTGTCAAAGTGCAATAACTGCTTCTTAGCCTTCTTTAGGGCTTTGATGTTCGTACCCTCAGTGTATTGATAATTAAAACACGCCATTAAAGATGAGGCATTGGAGCCTCACTACACCCCTTTGAAGTGTGTGTGCTTTTATAAAGAAGATGCAGACCTATTTCTCTCAGGGCAAGACGCTGACTTGGCTTTATATTAAGGTCGTCACCAGGAACCCGGTTACCAAACGCTCTGAAACACCCGGTTACCTAACGGGTTTGTAAGCAGGAACCAGGCACAGGGATACAGAGAGGCTTTATGGTATGAAAATCTGTTTTTGGAGCAGACATTCCAGTAAGATTTCCGTTTCCGGATCAAAAGGACTTTCGTAAGCTTGTTATTGTGTTTTCAAGGCCTCGTCGTACAGATTACAACCCCACTAAATAGTTTGACTTGGATCGGTCCGTGACATAATGTGTAGTCAGAGGACAAAACCTGACCACATGAGCAGATCCCGTCTGTAGAGAACTAGTTTGTAGCTATAAAACAATGATCAACAACAGAGATACTTATCAACGCTCGTCTAGTCTGCGTGCTGAACATTAACAAGACAAAATATTATACTACCATAGACCGAAAGTGCAAAGTTCAAAACATTTGCAACTTGCCATAATGAAGACAGTATAAGATAATCAAATAACATGCTTTAAAAGAACATTAGAACAAACTCTTTAACGTTTCTCCTGGCAACATCCAGCATTGACCGACTCTTCTTTCTTGGGAAAATATCTGCAAAAGAGATTTTTTTTTGTTATTCATATTTAACTTAAAAACGACTGTTGTGTTACAAGGGGAAAAGAACAATTCATAGAACATGTACATTTACTAAATATGTATGACTTTAGAAGTGGTGGAATTTGTCTCATAGTTCCAGTTATTGGTTACTTTTTACATTGCAATGTATTCAAGTTTTTATTTATGGGTTTGTTTTATTTCTTTGTGTTAAAATTAGCACAACCTGAAACATCTTAATCAGTGAAATGCAACATGCACATTTGTGCAGCAGTAATATTATTAACTCATTTATATTCTGACATCGCCTCTCTGGTGGAAATGCCAGTGCTGGGCAGCAGTTTGTTGTGTTGGAGTACAGAAAGTGTTGCTTAGTGTTATAAAGATTTAAATGGCTGAATATATAGATGGTATTGATGTGAATAAAAGACGAACTAGATCAAGCGAAAGGTAAAGAAAAACATAGATTATTTTTCTGGAGGGTCATCGTCATGTTGTCAGACAGTACATGTTGTAGCAGTACACCGCGAGCCTGTCGGTGGCCAAACAAGCCAAACTCGTAGTGAACGTAGTGTTACACTGAAGCTGCAACATTGTCATCGCAGCTTATTTCATGGGCCAGTTCCAGAGTTATCCCTGAATACTGGATCGTTCTAAAAAAATGTTGTCACTTAGACACATAACATGGGGAAAAGAGGTTCCAGGTTGAAAAATACCAATGCAAATTACACTCTAAGGATCTGACTACTTCGTCCTCCACTGGGATTTAATTGTTGTTTTTAAGATGTGATCTGGGCCATCTACAGATTATACAGGCAGTTCTTTAGTATTTGTATACAATAACAAATACGCCTGGAACCATTAAGTCGATTTGCATAGCTCAGTGTCTTACCTTCGACAACAGAACATGATCACCAGCAGAGCCGCCACGCCACCGATCACGACGACCACTGCGGTGACCACGGAGACGACGGACAGCGAGGAGGGTTCTGGATCAGTGCCCACAAACAGGAAGGTTCAGGACCAGGAGAAAGATGTTTTTTATGTTGTGCATGTTTCAATGACTCAGCAAATTATGTCAGGAAGAATTTATCTACTTTTCAAAGCAAAATGCATTTCGGCACCAAATGTCCAACAGGCAGAAAATGTGCCAAAAGAAGGCAAATAATCGGAACCAACCTGAGCAAATAAAGGAACCTGGTATGTTGAGACAATCCAGATTTTGTGAGCAGACAGAAGTTTGTTCTTTGCATTCATTAATATCTTCAAAAATCAGACAAAAACACTATCAATACACATGCATTTTCTATCTAATGGCCGGTTTACTCACAAAAACATAATAGTTGGCAAAGTTTTGCTTCATATTTGAATCTCAAGATCACCATCATGAGGTTTCGTTACATGTGATTTATAACACAATGACCATATTTTGCTGCACTGATCTTAAAAATGATTTTGTAACTTTGCACCCTTATTATTTATTCCAGCCTCGTCACCAGGCCTTAGTCTTCGTACCTTGACACGTTGGGGGTGTGGGGCTCCACTGCTGGCTGCTCGGGTCACAGCTGACGGATGAAGATCCCAGCAGCTTGAAGCCAGAATGACACTGATACAGAATTATAGAGTCGCAGAGCAAAGAGTAGCCAGAATGAATCCTGGGTATCAGACCACAGCTGGGATCTGGAAGAGAGGGCAGACATGTCCTAGTGAAAACACAAGACACACCTGACATCACGTTGTTTTCTTTTCAACTTTCTCACCTGTGTCTGGTTCTTTCCAGGGGCTGAGGTCGAGGTGGGGGATCAGGGGGTGCGAACATGCCAGCATGTCCTCCGGGCTCTCGGTACGTGAGAACGGGTCAACGGGGACATGAGTGATGTGGCTGTTGTCACAAATGACACGGGACAAAGAGACGCCGTGGAGGTGTCTCCTCTGGGTGCCGGTGAACACTCCTTCCCTCTCCCACCAAAAACTGGGGGGACAGTTTCAGATGTCTCTTCTTGCTTTTTATAGGTCATAATGTTACATCGGAGGATTTAGTATCACCTGTCCCCGTCTCTCAGCGCTCTGAACTGTCTCGCCAGCAGGCAGGACAGCAGTGGTCCGACTCGGCCTCCTGGGAGAGCGGGCTCAGAGATGGCCCCGACCCACACGTCGATGTTGTGTGGCGTCCTGTACAGGAGCTGGAGTTTGTGAGCCAACGTGAAGTTACTCAGAATTTCAGCCAGTTCTGATGTAGTATCGGGAACAGAGAGGCCACAGGACCTTCTCCATGAGCCGTATCCTAATGGGGTGAGAGGGGACAGGCGGTGAAGGGGAGCATTAAATACCGGGTTTCAATTACCTGAGACATAAAAAAAAAGATATATTAAACATCCGAATAAATGAACACGGTTCACCTGTGGCAACGTTCCACACAAATACAGTATCCAGTATCCAGTAGTGTTTGGTATTTAATGTCCATAGTCCTGGTGTTGTGCATGTTGACTCACAAACTGTGTCCCTGTTGGCCTTGTTTTAACCTTGTGAGTCACATATTTTTATGACATCGTATAAAATTGTTTTTACAGAAACTATACTATACACTTTTTTTGGCATACTGTAATGTGACTTTTTAAAGCCATTCCTATGACACTTTTATGACATACTTTATTACTTTTTTTATGACATACTACTATTTAATGGCATACTATGACATTGTTATGACATATTTTATTTTGATATTATATTATGACTTATATGACATGTCTACAGCTTACTATACAATGACTTTTTTTAATGATAAATTATAGGATTGTTTTCCGAAATTGTTATGACATTCTCCCAAAACAATTAAAAAAAATTATCTTTAGGTAATTACCAATGTTGACTTTTAAGAATGTTCCCAGGATTTTAAAGGTATTACTCTCATAATATCAACCTATGTTAACTAATGTTATCTTTAAATGTGTTCCCCATTATTACACTTTTTTGCCCCATAGTAACCGGTTCCATAAATTCCAGTCTAATATTACCATGATATACAAATTGTAAATACTTGCTATTACTTTTAATGTTTGATTACATGGTATTAATTAATTATTGCCTCTTTACATTCAAACTATTACTACACTATAACCATGTTATTACTCAGCTGTAATGTGATAAGCTATTGTGATGGTAAAACACTGTACTGTGCCAGAAGAAAGAAACCTGGTACCAGGCAGGCCGTGATCCCGGCCCCTCTGGAGGTTAAGGGCCCCGAGGTCCAGAGGCATCCCTCCCTGTGCCTGAAACAGTCTCTCTGTCAGCTCCTCCACCATCATCTGACCTGGAGTCTGCAGCTTTGCCGGGGACAGCAACAGGCCGCGCAGTACAGGGTCTATACCACCTGATACACCAGGAGAAAAAAAAAAAGAGAGAAAAATATCAGATATGTAAATTGTATGTAATTTGAGTTATATATGACATCATCGTAGTTGTACCTTCTTGCACGACCCTCCAAGAGGCAAACAGCGAATGATGCAGAGGCAGCTGGGGATGCTGGGAGTTGGTGGTGTATCCTGGCCCCAGCCTGGTCACCACTGGCTGCACGGTGACGTGGGCAAAACGAAATGCAGCAGCAGCAAAGACGTTTGCAATGCTGGGATCCACCTCCGGATCATATCCCTTATAAGGAGGCAGCAGACGAGACATGGCACTCTCACCGAGGACCCGCGGCAGGTAGTGCTCCCACGTTAGGATCTGGAAAGATAAAATGAAGGTCAGAGTGCTGGGAGCGCTCATGTAGATAGACGTGAAGAGATAGAAGCTGCTAGAGATACCTGATGAATGGCTCCCATGATCTTGCGGGCCTCCTGATAAAGTGTATCAGGGC
The DNA here is from genome assembly GCF_009769545.1 of Cyclopterus lumpus. Taxonomy (NCBI): domain Eukaryota; kingdom Metazoa; phylum Chordata; class Actinopteri; order Perciformes; family Cyclopteridae; genus Cyclopterus; species Cyclopterus lumpus. The sequence goes on along the minus strand of NC_046971.1, from coordinate 10,206,824 downwards.
TCCAGCGAGGGTTGAGCAGGTGCAGCTCTTTGACCAGCCGGTTGTGCTCTCTCAGAAAGAGTGTGTGTAGTGCAATCATTCCCAGATGTTCATTAGCTCTTGAATCACCTGTGAAACATAAATCATAAACAAAAGCTCCACTCAAGCATGCAGAGAAAAGACAACTCCTTACATGTACTCGCTCACCAGCTTGAAAACAGGACGTGGTGTTCTCCTGCTGCCGGGATCGTTCCAATGCCCCTGAGGTGATGGAGTTTCGGGGGCCGCAGGGGTCCAGGTGAGCCTGCCGGCGTGGCAAATATGGCATGTAGGCCAGCTCCTGGTCTGAGTGCTGCGAGTTGAGGGTCATTGAGCCCAGAGGAGATGAGCGGTTTCTCAGAGTCGAGGCCAGACTAGTGGAGCTGCCGTACACCATACTGGCATCTACGAAGGAGGTGATGGCGTTGAGCTGCTCGCGGCGGCTACGAGTCGGGACGCCAGCAACACAGCTGGGAGCAGAGCGGAAAAAAGGCATACAACTCTGGACGCCATTGCGAGGATCTGACAGAGGGATCTGGGGAGAGAGGTTATGTGGTTTTATAGTGGATGCTGAGGAGAAAACAAATATTCTAAAATATTTTTTCTGAATATTGTGAGAAAATACCTTGTTGTATCACTTATTCATTGTTTGTGATTTACTGTATGCATATATGGAAACTTTAAACAATTCACATACTTATTTTAGTATGTATATCGAGGGTCTTAGGCGCACACATTGCTTTTGAAGATAAATACAAATTCAATGTAATCAAATAAAATCAAAGATGCAGGATCATCAAGCCCAAACACAACTGAGAAGAAGCTGATAGTAAAGTGTACCTGTATGGGGAAGCAGGGCGTGTCCCGGCTGCAGGTGCGTGTGCAGTCAGCTCCGGTCTTGAAAGCGGATGTACTGGGGCTCTGAGGCGTCAGCACCACGTCGTGGTCAATCCACTGACCCCATTCCACCAGCAGGTGGGAGAGAGTGGAGTCCAAAGAGATGTTGTCATTGTGAGTGAACAGCACTTCCTGAGACACCAACCGCACCTGGACACCAAATCAGGAGGGTTTAAATGAGGCACATGACGGGACAGAGGACGATTGAGGGCCGCTGCAGGACTCTTACTGGAGGCAGACTGGCGTTATGGTAGGTGTGCTCTGGGTCCCAGCCTCTGGGCATCCCCCACACATCCTCGTACTCTGCCGGCAGCCAGCGGGAATATGGGATGTTTGCAGCCCCCCATCTGGGATTGTGTCTTAACAGGACAAAAAAACACAACAGACACAATTATCAAAACAACAACAACATATATTATTAGTCAGCCCTGCTCTGTGACTACATGTTTTCTATTGCATGAGCAATAACCTGTTGTTGCACTCTCCTGTGATGGATCTGTAGCGCTCGGACAGACAGTCGGTGTCACAGCTGGGTCTCTGCAGCTCAGCGGAGCAGCCAGTCACCTGCAGGAGGTTCTCCATGTCTCCTTCACTCAGCAGCTCTTTGGGAACATATAGTTAACACAACATGTAAGTCATACAAATAATAACTATAATATTTAGGGAAAAAACAAAAAAACTGTCGTCTTTAACTAGTTTGGAGCGGTTGATCAGATCATTTGCTCTTGCTTTATGTCAGATGACAAACCTATTTGAACCAACGTTCTCCTGACATCTTCTGTGAGTTTGTACCAAGTGATTCCCCTCCATCAGGCTCCCGAATATTTTACTTTATTTTGCTCACTTATTAATATTTTACTTTTCTTTTTGACAGTGTAATTAAATCTAAGCGAATTGAAAAATAAAATTAAAAAAAATGGTCACAGAGAAACAAATTTCTAAACAATTTTAAAAAGGCTTCTGATTTGTTTGTGGCTCCATGAGGTTAAATGTAGGATCGTTTTAGTGTTGAACCCTAAACCAGCCGAAAGGTTAACAGTTTTTTTCGACAGTGTATATGGGAACATGTTTGGTGCATTAAATAAATTAAAGAACAGCGTCAAAACATCCTGAAAGCCAAAGTAAGGCGGGCCTTGCATGTAAGATTAGTACTAGTTGTAGTAAACATCGGTGTTGTGTGTTGTTGCTGCTCTGTACCCTGGTGGTCGGGCTGCACCATTGTGTGAGTGTAGACCATCTCTCTGATCAGCTCCACTGTGTTGTCCAACAGTTCTGCAGCCATGATCTGAGTCCTGGTCCTGGCTTCAGTCTGTTTGAACTGAGCCAGCAGGTCACTGGGTCTCAGAGCGCCTTCAGACAGAGACTTCTTCACCCTGGATCATTATTAGCGTTTAGTAAAACAAAGCTGTACACATGTAAAATGATGATGTATGTTTTGCAGTGGGTGTGAAATATTTCCATAGTAATCCAGTAATTTGTACCTATCACTGGCGCGTGCGTAAGCAGCATCAGTCAGCTCAGTCGCTCTCTGAAGTGCCTCCTTTACAAATTCAGATCCTGGATACAGAGTTCCTGACATTACCACAAAGGAAAACATAGATGCAGTTAGAAAAACTCTGTAGCTGGTCTCATCAATATTAATCAACCAGAAATCCTACCTGAAGTGTTGTCAAATACCCTGTTGAGAGAAGCATGCTCAGGGAAGGAGAGCAGGACAAGAGCCAGTCCAAGCAGAGAGACCGACACCTGAAGCCAGAACACACCTGACTCAATATCTCAAGAACTTTGCTATTTTATTCTATGAAATTAAGAAGGAAAAAAATTAAACTCACCCCGAGTGCTGCGTCCATCTAGAACATTAAAACTGTTCAATCCGTGCAGAAAGGATTAGCTTCAGGTTTAGAAAACTAATCACGCTCATAATTTTCTGCCACTACTGACCATGACTTATCTTGACAGTGTTCATCTCAAAGCGTCCAGGTTGCCATTTATACACCGGCAGCCGAGCCAACAGGTATGTGCAGAATCCCCTTATCTGTCCTACTGGTGACAGGAACGCAACATCAAACACTGGACTCTCTGCCTCGACCTAATAACATTCAAATCAAATTTACTTCTGTCCTCATGATGAAAACCATCTGTCATATTTGGATAATTTCAATCAAAGTAACAATTTGACCCATCCCTGGAGAGAATATTGCCTGGGAAGTATTGTAGAAGTGGACACAATCAACCAAACACATACAGGCAGTTGAAATATTCAATGTGAAAGCAACTTTAAAAGCCGATTGAAAAGACAGGGTCATTTATTATTATTTAGCAGCCAAATGGAATCTCACAATTTCATGTAAAGTACATCTTTCATTACAAGTATGTCTGTCTGCCACATGTCAAAACCTTCAATCTGATCGTCCCTTTGCCAGTAATGCAGACAGGTGGGTGAGCTGGAAGATGAGGATTCTGGGAAATGATTGAAGAACCAGGGAACAGGATGGAAATAAGAACAGAAAGCTCTCAGTTAAACCAGCGTAGAGGATGTGACTCAAAGTTGGGTTGTGTCCGGTTCCTTCAGAGCTCAAATGTGACGCAGCGGGCTCCATCTTCCCTTTGATGCTCCAGGTGTGTGATACCATCAAATGAGTCATCAGTCCCATTTCATTACGATGGTATTAATATTATCTCTGTTGAACAACATTACCTATAATCCACTTTATGTGACGTTCAAGAACTGAAATGTAGAAATGTTTTTGTTCGCAAAAATGTCCTGTTGAAGATTCAAACTAATACTTGAACTACAGGTAAATAAAAGGCCTTCCCCACTTATCTTTAATGGTTTCTAGTTATGTGGATTATTTTAGGTCTTTAACGCTCTCACAATCTCAAGAAATACATCCTAACTATCTATATGTCTGGATACATGGGATTACATTATCGTTTAAAGAAACAAATAAATAATGTTTAAGCTTCTGGTGTGCAGAAATAAACAAAAACACACAATTAAGGAATCTGCAGGTTGGATTAAAACTCCTCTTGTGCTTGTTCTCTGCTTGTTAGGCTGTAATATCATCATGCTGACAAAAAACATTTTAGTTCTTATAACAAACAAAAAATAAATAAAATACAGACAACTTTTATTCACATATTAGTTGGTTGGACATTTCACTGTAATTGTTGACACTTCATTTGTGTCCTCTAGATGCAAAAGACACATTTAAGTAAAGTTAATAAGATAATACTGTTTTCAGAGGAAAGGATATGTACCTTAATATAAACTGTGAAGCTTTTACAAATAGTACAGTGCACCACTTTAGTTGCAGCTACAGCAGCAGTTACTGGGGAGATTTATATTCAGTGTTAGTGATCTTAGTTGGTGCAGAGAAGCTGCACGTTAGGCGTGCTGAGACCAGAGGAAGCGATCGCAGCGCTCAAGCATCGTCTGGATCATTGCTCTGAAACAGAAAACAAAAGAAGAATACTGTAATAATACATACAAATTAAGTCCACACTGACTCTTTTTGATTTAGGAATTATTATTTTTAGGACATTTCAGATTTCATTCACACATGTTAGGTTCTGATTGGTAAATGTGTAGGGTTGACTTTTATTGTTGTCTATAAAAAATACATTTATAATAAAGAATTGAACTAGAAAGGCTCCCTCATTAGAATGTGTCTGCAGTAAACCCTGCTGTAATGTTTGATTGGATGAATACAACCCACAGTTGGCTAAATCATTTAAATCAATGCAGATATCTTCACCTCCTCTGTGCAGACAGGCTTCTCATCTCTCTCTCACAGGGCCTAGCAGATACAACTAAGTCTCCTCCTTAGTCAATACACATGTAAATGTGAGGTTGATGCCCAACTAAAAGGCACTGAATAACAGAGCGGTGGCGATGCACTTAGCAGTGTGTGAAGTTACGTCAGCTGTTAGCAGCGGCGTTACACTCGGCTGTGTGTGTACCAATAGTTAGCTGTAACCTGATAGCCAAACGCAGCGTCCAAAACATTCAAAGTGAGCAAACTCACTGACAGCAGTGAGTGAGGAGTCAGTAGTCAATCGATGACAGTATCAAACAGGCAATAAAAGTGAAACTGAGTCACTGCAACCACAAGAGGTTGTTGAGCATGCAGCTATAAATGAGCACCCAAAATATTATGCAGTTTGGCGCAGCAGTATGCAAGATCAGCCGTGGACAGACACAGAGATGCACTCACTCACGATTGATCTCATACTTGTGTTCTTATTGAAGTTTGGTAATTGGCACCCTGACCCACCTCTGCCTCTTCTCAGTGACTCTCAGAAGCTCGCAGACCAGTTTGGAGTGTGGTGAAAGGACCAACTGCACTCCGCACTCCTCTAGGACGGCCATGGCGCGGTCAGGCCCGGCTGTTCGGGCCAGCATCAGGGTCAGTTTCTCTGGGCTGATCTTTCCATCACAATCTGCCAAGCTGTTGGACCGGCTGCTCCCATTCACACCTGTGACCTGCTCCGAGTCTACCTCGCTGCTGCATCGCTGAGATAACTGGATCAAGAGCCTCCACTCTTCCAGGGTCTGAGGCACAACACCTGGACAAAAACCAAAAAGGGACAGACATGAGACTTTTTTTTTCTTTTTGGCAAACATGTGTTCCATTTAGGTGATTCAGTGTCACTAAAGTAAATCATTAAGTACCTGGAATGTTACTGATGTGTAACTATACACCGAGTGTAAAAAAAAAAGAAAAGGATGAATCATTGTTTGGACCAAGCAGTGCACCCCACTGTATTCACTGTAATGAACTCTCCCCTGAGCCCATAAGAGATTATAATTCTGTTTCTGCCATTAGAGTTTTACCATCAGCTTCGTCCAGCAGACTGATGTCATCCAGCTGACAGATGGTGGTGAACGCTTCTTTGCGACACTGCAGCTCACAGCAGAGATATATGTAGCCCGTCCAATACCTGCACACACGCATTACACAGATGTGAACTCACAAACATAACCAGAAAGAAATAACTGATTGTTAGGTCAAAGGAAAATTTGAAGTACCCGTGACTGCGGCAAGTCTCTGCCATCTTCTGCTTGGAGGACAGGTCTGCTGGAAGACGAATCAGGAGAGACAGGAGGCGTCCATAACCCCAACTGAAGCAATGCGAATGCCACCTGCAGCACGAGTCACATGAATACACTTATTCCTATGCTTTACTTTCACAGTATTATTTGACCTTGTTGCGGCCAAATAGAATCCAGAGGTGCAATGTACCATTGGTAATACATCTATTCAGAAAACACTATGTTTTATAATCTCAAAGTGAAAACTCTCTCGGCCTTAAAATAAATGAATTAAAAGGATCATGAATCTCATTTAGCATTGTTCCCCACACCAACAGGACCAGACCTGGGCTGTCCATCAGGACTCAGGGTATCACAGCGTTGAGGGGCATCGTGGGTAAGTGCCAGCTCCAGCCAATCCTGTCTCAGTGATTCTGGTTCAAGAAGGGACTGCAGAAATGACAACCTAGAGAAAAAGAATAAAGAATGTAAACATCAATAACACAAAGTGTTCAGAGTATTGTTCCGTCTTTGACAAGAAGATGAAATTAAGGATGTACCTGTGCTCCTCAGTTCGTGATTGGACCAGATTATCCAGGTACGCCAGGAAGTGGCCTTGTTGAGCCATGGTCATTACATCAGCAGGAGTTATCGTGGGATAGAACTGCGTAAATGAGCGTACAGCCGCCTCCCTGTGCTTTTGATACAGCCTGGATAAGAACAGAGCAAACTCCATCACAACCCCGATGTCAGTAAACTGACCGTGTTAGAAAGAAAAACGTGTACTGACCTGTGTAAGTGAGCAAGGAGTGGAGGGGCACTCCAGGGCTGCAGTTCTCTTAGACTGCGCAGCGATCTCAGCAGATCCCCTCTCCGAATAACCTCCACCACCTTACTGGACTGAGTGAGATCTACAGAGAATGACAAACGTTTAATTTATTATTGATCATTTAGGATTAAACAAGTAGAATATCAGAGATCTACAATCATTCAATTATTTTAAAGCTGAGACAAATAAATGGTTCATTAGTACCCAGCTCTGTCAGCACTAGACTGTAACTGCTCCTACCCGTCCTCAATCTGTCAGTCAATCAGTTTGTCTGTCAGTTGTTGACTGTCTGTTTTTAGGTCTGTATGTCTTGACTTTGCTGGTCGACCATTCACTCCACCTGCATGTATGTCTTTTGTTGTTGTTTACCTGTCTGTGGTTATATATTTAATTTACTCTGTATGCTTTTATGTTTTGGGTCTCTGACATGGATGTTTTTATTCTGTCCATTTTAACATAGTTCTCCCTTATTTTATTTTGCTTGTTTGTACATTGTATATGTAATCTTTTAGGTTTGTTTCATAACATCTGCATCTTGGGACTACAGATGAAAAATAGCCTCTTGGCTAACTTAATGTGCACTGTCCCTTATCAAAAAAAAAAAAAAAGAAAAGATGCACAGACCTCTGATTTAAATGTTGAGCTCAAAAATGAGACGCGAGGCAAATATTTATGTTGGAAACTTGAAAATGATAAGATTCTCTATGTTTTTAAATGGACCAATCAAAGCTCTTTAACATTACATGTCATCATTGACCCATTCATTCACTGATTCACACATCACGACTAACATTCATACACACCGTAGGAACAGCCTGCGCGAGCAATTTGGGGTTAAGTGTCCACACATCGACATGGACGAGCGGAGCCGGGAATCAAACCTTCGCTCCTTTGATTGAAGGCCAACCGTGCTCTACCACTGAGCCACAGGCTGCCCAACAATTGGTTAAATAATGAATAAACTAAATATCCTTCCTTCACTAATCTCTCGAAATGTGATCCTGTTTTAAAATATCTTATTTATGTATGCCCTTTTATTTTCTCAAACAACAGACAGCTGTGATTATGAATGAACAATATGAATATTGTTCAAGTGTGATTTAAATTTATATATATATATATATATATATATATATATATATATATATATTTCTCTCTTTCTTTCTTAATTTGTGAAAGTGGAAAATAAAAGATTAAAAAGGAGATTTAAGGAGCAGCTTCTGACCTAGCATGGCCTCGATGAAGGAGCTCTGCACCTCCGGCTGATCCTGATGACACAGCAGACACATTCTTCTCACACGCTCTTGGTCCAGCAGAAAGAAGTAGGAGCGCAGGAAAGTTGTACAACCCAAGACTTCATTCTCCTGGTTTTTAAAGCACCTCATCTCTGTGTATAACGTTGCCAGCTGGGTGAGATCTGCCAGTAGATCCGATGGTACTGGTTTGGGAGACACCACTCGAACAGGATCTGGAGGGCTCCCATTTGACTCACACTGGTCCTCTTTTTCTTCAAGCTCACAAGTCTCTTCTTTCTTCTCCTCTGTGATGCTCTCTGCGGGTTCTCCTGATGAGATCAAAGACTCCTCTTGTTGCTCTGAGCAGGAGTTTAGATAATCCCACCTCTCCTCTCCCGGTACATCCACATTGGAATCACCCGCAGCAGTTGACCTGTGCTCTACGGGTCCGAGTATTCGCTGCAGCACCGCCAGCCACTCCTGCAGAGCTTCTCCCAGGCAGACCGGATCCAGAAGCACCAAAGGATCTTGGATCTGGGAGCTGATGTTGGGAAAATGTAACGTGTAAATAGGAGTTCAGTTTTCACTACAAAAGGCAGTGACATCTTGCAGTCAGGATTCTATCAAAATGGTGAACAGTACTTACATAGCGCGCTCCGTCGCCGATTGAAGTTCCTGCATGTCGGCCTCTGCGTTTGGCATTTCGTCATAAACTCTGCAACAACAATTTTTTCAAAACTTTTATCCGATTTACTTTTAATAGTCTATAACAAAACAAGAAATTAGCCTGAAATTTGGCCAAGACAAAGCAACGTAAAACGTGTGGACTCATCTGTTCACAGTAGAAAGGGGTTTTAGTCCACTTTTACCAGTCTGTACTTACTCATTGTCCATTTCCTCTGAGTAGGAGGCTGAGGCTGACATTTCTGAATGTCCGCTGTCTTTGAATTCAGGCCGCTGCCAGAGCTCAGAGTTCATCTGCAGGGTGTTGATCCTCTCAGTTGTCTTCTTAACAAAACTAGAAACACTGAGAGAAAAAAAAGAATTATCCACATTAGATCTAATAACCTGGAAGGCAGACAGATCTATTAACATTTACATATGTCGAATGACTGAATGCGTGTGGAAATGAAACCTGCCTCATGCGTCTACGCAGATGAACAATGTGAACAAATAATACAAAATATTGATGTAGGTCCTTAGTGAAAAGGGGAAGTAAACCATCTAAAAGCGCAGCTGCACATAAGTATAGTTACTGAAAGAGTTTCAGTCATCAGAAAAAAGAAGCACAATAATTTCCTCAGTGTTAAATATTTAAAGCCATCTAAGATGACAGCATAATGCCTGTAAGGCTGCTGTGACACTGTCTGGTATTGTCCTGTATTATTCTGGATGTTCACCTGTCTTTGACAGCCTGCAGAGCGATGCGGGGGGGTTTGGGACGGAATGAGAGGGGGAGGTGGAAGTGCAGGCCTTGCTCAGATCGCTCAGCCTCCATACGCTCACTGCTCTGTGGATCTGAATAAAGATGGGGGCAAGAGCCAGAGGACAAACACAGATGGATGGAGTACTGGAGGGGAATGATGAAAGGCAGAGGACATAATGCAAGCAGATGGAGCAGCGCTGCCAGACACCACTATCGAGAAAGCGTAAATTAAATGCTGCACAATGCAAAAAAAATATAACCAAAATGATGATGTACGTGTGATACAATGGAACAGACAAGAAACTTGACATTAGCAGCAGGACAAAGAGAAGATTATAATCGTAAAACATGTCGGCCATCAGAGTGATCATTCAGCTCTCACAGCAAATCCAGTGATACAGCACAGCAACATTATTGTTTTAATGGTTTTATGTTTTTCCAAATTAAAAAACGAATTAATTTGAATGCCAAACATACAAGATAGTATCAGAAACAGCTACAGAGTATCAGTATGACAACAAAGATGAAGATTATAAACAGTCAAAGTATTGTCACATGCATAGATGCTCCAAATTTCTCATTTGGCATTTCTTCATGTTTTGTTTTCAATTACTCAGGTATTTTAAGAGTGGTAGACATAAAATATTAAATATCTTCACTCTATTTTCACACTGAACTCAGAAGAGGCAGACAATTAGTTTGTTCCTGATACACACACACACACATACATATATATATATATATATATATATATATATATATAAATGTGTGTGTGCGCGCAGTAGAGAGAGAGAGTCAGAAAAGGAGAAAAACAAGAAGTGAAGAAAGAAATGTGAATATTTTCTTGTTTGTATATTTCTGTTTTGCTCCAATTGTGGTTTTAGCATCGCATTATCATTACAGTATTTGTGTAAATTTGTTCAGATGCAAAAATATCCTAATCAAGCCTTTTTGCAGCTATTCCTTTTCTGTGATGTCTTAATAAATTAACGTATAAATAAAGTATCATCCTATTCAACTTGATTCCATCTGGTTATTATTATTATATGAATACTACTACTAATAATTGTTATTATTATAAGTAATCAATATATTAACATACAAAATATGTTTAATTATCAAATTTACATTTGTCCGTCCAAAACCTCCATCCATCCATTTTCAATACCGCTTATCCTCATTAGGGTCGCGGGGGTGCTGGAGCCTATCCCAGCTGACATAGGGCGAAGGCAGGGGACACCCTGGACAGGCCGCCAGTCCATCGAGGGCACATGTAGGGACATACAACCATTCACTCTCACATTCACACCCACACCTATGGGCAATTTTTAGAGATCAATTAACCTGCAGCATGTCTTTGGACTGTGGGAGGAAGCCGGAGAGCCCGGAGAGAACCCACGCTGCCACGGGGAGAACATGCAAACTCCACACAGAAGGACCGCTCCGACCGGGAATTGAACCCGCAGCCCTCTTGCTGTGAGGCGACAGTGCTAGCCACTACACCACCGTGCAGTTATTATAAGTAATCAATATATTAACATACAAAATATGTTTAATTATCAAATTTACATTTGTCCGTCCAAAACCTGTGAAATATAATTTGTACGTTGGACTTGCAGTCCTTTTTATTAAGAGCGTTTGCGCATTTAACAGCCAACAATCTCTTACCATGATCCACCTGATCATCCTCCTGCACAAAACTGAACTCTTTGAGCCGCTCCTCCTCCGACATGGACTGATTGATGAGGGAGCTCGTCTCCTCATCTGACTGACTTCCTCTGCGGCTGATCACGCGATAGATTCCACAGTCCAGCACGTTGAAGCTCTCCTGGATTATGATACTTCTCATATTAGCACACACTCATTTGTTGTAGGTATATAAGGATTTACAGAAGCTGTGTGCTGAAGTTACAACAGGCTCATAGAATTTAAAACGTATAGAATGAACAGTGTTCAAAGCATGATGTATTTAGTTTGATGTGAAATTATTCTGCATGCATTATTAAAACCTGCTAATCATAACCTAACACAACCAATTTAATCTAATGCCACAGAGGAAAGCTTATTTCATTAAATTAATAGTATCCTTGGCAACAGGATTCAATGGGTCCCACAGAAGAGTTAAGTAAATGGAGGTGGGGTGCATATCATCTACAACAGTTATGGTAGTTGCCATAACTTGGAAATCCTCTCCAGGAAGTTACTTAAACTTACATGTGAGGAGATGCTACTTCTTCGGCTGCTGGAGGCGGAGTCCAAAGGCTCCAGTTTAGAGATGACTTCCTCCAACTGGCCAGTCAGCTCCAGGTGTGTGTTGGAGCTGAGCTGGGACCTGAGATGCTCAAGGCGGTCGATGGGAATTGCTTTCCTGGCCTAAATTAAAACAGGAATGATGATCAATGCTTTTGTAAATGCTTTATCATCAACACAGGCGGGTGGGAGGGGGGTCCTGAGATCATGAGAAATCTAGTTAGGATACCTGATTTTTATAACGCTTGATTTACTTCAAACCACTCATTTTTAACACTACTATGGTCAATAAAGTCAGTTATGTACCTGCTGTGTTAAGAAGATGATGATGTTAATAAGTACTGAGATAATCACCTATGTAATGAAAGTATTATGCTGTTAGCAGGAACCATATCTCGCCATTGCACATATTTGGTTAATTTTATGGTTTGGTCATTCAAGGTTAAACATCTCAGGTTCACAGGTATATAAATTGGGCTTTATCCTTGGGAAAACAGGAAGTCAGAAATTCACACAAATATCTTAGACCAGATGAGTCTGGCATCTAGGTTACACTGTGCACGAGACGAGGCCAGTGAGCATGGCCGTGGCCATCTTACCCTGCTGGTGGTGATTGTGTGCTGGAACATACAGCAGACCATAGCAGCTAGAGGCCAGGACTCCCTCCGGAGCAGACGCTCAACACAGCGCTCTGCAGATAACAGGGAGAGGTGGGACAGACGTCCGCTGCCATGGAGACAGAAGAGCTCGTTGCGGTAGACAGCAATATCCACCAAGTCTGCAAATCCAGAGAGACGGTTTGGAGCAATTTACAGAAAATTAAACAGGAACAAAAAGGACTTCCTGATCCATGCAGGTTAAATATTGTGACCCTTTTTCCATGTAATTATTATCGACTAGTGGTGCTATATCAACATATTTATAGCTTGTGTGTGATTATTAATAAAATGTTTGCACAAGTACTCCAAAGGACCACTATTTTGGGAGGAAGCAGCAACACACCTTTGACTTCAGTCCACAGAAGCACTTGTCCGTTCTGAGGTGTGAAGATATAAACAGCTGAATGAGTCCAGGTCAGCAGGTTTTGGTCTCTACACATCAAAATAGAGAGTGTACAGTTAGTCAAGAAACAGGCTTGTTTGCGTTTATTATATAAAAAGTAAAATCTTTTTTTTTTTTGATTGATGTCTTTTGCAATCAAAACATTTGCTTTTTTATTAAATAATGCACATATGATTGAAATAGATATTGGCAGTATTAAAAACTCAGATAATCAGATATATAAATAACATTACCCAAAATAAAGCAGTTTCGGGAAGGCGATTGACTGGGGGCTCTTCTGCACTGGGTTGTAATATTGGGGCTCATCTCTGCAAGTAACAAACAACACAAAAACAATAAGACGAATTAGGAGATTTGCCTTTTGAAGAAAAAGATTTAAAAGTGGGACCAATCAGTACCTGTAAGGGATGAGAGGTAGAGGAGGACAGGCCAATGGCTGTTTGAACTGATGGGTGCTCAGAACCTCGCCATTAAAACTGGCCTCCCATATTCGTGACCCTGGCCGGGCAGAGTACAGCAGGGGGGGCTGACCAACCAATAATCCCCTGTTCTGAGGGAAAAAACATGCTCCATACTCCCCATCACGCTCCTTATTTCCAACACGCCAGAACTTCTCCCTGAAGGCAAGTAGAGAGGGAAAAATACACCACAGCTGAGAGTAGCCCAGGGATAAATGTACCTTAATTACCCTTTTCTTTTTTCATTTATCAGTAGGACAAATAATACAGAGAATTAATATATTACACAAAATTAGATAGAGATTTTTAATCAAGAAAATATAAAATACTTAATTGTTAACAAATGCCAGGATCAGTTTTTCAACAAAAGAAAGTGAGGAATCCTTAATAAATCAACACTAGTATTATATGTCTACCATTGGAAAATGGATTAACTATCTTGCGAAATAACACTTAAGCAGGGACAATATTTACCAGTATGGAACATTAGTCCACTGTGGGAGAGTCTCTCTCCCTATACAGACGCAGCAAGTACTTACCTCTCTGTGTCACAGAGGTAGCAGCGGCTCAGGGAAGATATTAGCAGGCGGCCATCTTGGTACCCGAGCTGAACCACTCTGGAGTCCACAGTGGTGACGGTCTGAACAGGGAAGATAACGAATGCTGACCCCTAGACACAAAGAAAACAATATCAAATAGTTATGATATCTATATAAATGAGGATATGTGAAATATGGTCAGTAAAAGATGACTTGAACAAAGCAAGACATGGATCATTTCCCACAAAAGGTGAAAGAACAAAAAACACAAACTCTCAGGCAAGTTCTGGATATCTAAAGGCTACGGTTGGTAATCTTGAGAAACAAGCAAGTGTAAGCTGCATTTAAGAAAAGATCCAAACAAAAACCCAGCCCATTGTTGCCAACTCTTTTCCAATGAAAGTAGCTAGCAGCACTAGTTCAAAAAAAGTCAGCCACACTGACATCCCATCCCTTCAAAGCCACTCCCCCAAAATTAGCATTGTGAATGTAGACATAACAAAGATTTTTCACTGGTGTATGAACGAGAAAGTTCCTCAACATACACACATATATATATATATATATATATATATATATATATATATATATATATATATATGCACTTTGAATCAGTCACTACCTTGCCCATCTTGGAGGATCCTGCACGGAGAAAGGACACCTTGCCTCCAGTGTCCCCGACAAAAACTCTAAGTGTGCTGGTGTCCCAGCAGAGTGCAGAGATGGCCTGACCTCTGTGCTCCCAGGACACACTGACTCTCTCTGGACGACCCCGTCGCTCCAGCTGCAGCTCCCACACCACCACCAGACCCTGACTGGAGCGGAGACAACAATGTGAACATACAGGCAACAAAACACACAGATACTTATTTACTTATTGAAGAGACTCTAACCTTGTTGCAACAGCAATGAAGTCTTCATCATGAGGGCAACATGCCACCTCAGCGATAGATCCCTCCTGAAAAAGAGTACATGATGGGTGTCCCTTCCTAAGTGCAGCTGTATCGGTTAATAGCAGACCAATAGTACATTCTGTCATTCTGCACATTCGTCACAGATTACCTTGTGAGTGAGGATGAGCCTTTGCTTCCAGCCCTCCTTCTGGATCAGGTGCAACCCTCCTGCTGATGTTCCTAAAGCAAGCCACTTCCTTGACACTGCCAAACAGGTACACTGTAACACAGAGGACAGAGAATGTATTCATCTGATCACGTAGCTATACAATTCATGGGTAATAACATGTTTTTTATTTGGATTTTTAGTGTAGCCGCTTCTCCTTAGAATCAGATAATCGGCAAGACCATTTTTCTTCCTGTAAACTCTAGTGTGGCTGTTGAGAATTTAATCTATTTTAAGAGGTGTGGACCCAATGACTGTTTATAGTAACACCATGTCAGTATGTTCACTCTGAAATACTTTAAAGATATTAGATAATAAGCTACTATAAATCATTCATGTGTGATTTAATCACAAGACTGACTCAGTCATGTGATGGTGAAACCTACCTTGAGCCTGCCTGAGTCCAAACGGAGAGCAGACAGAAGTGGATCGAGGCAGTCAAACTCTGCCAGAACATGACTGTGGTTCTCTGGCACAACTGGTATCAAAGGCATGTTCACTGGTGATCCTCTACAACTGAGAGAGAAATCACATTCAGCAACGTTATGAAAAAATAAATAAATGTGGGGCACGTCGAGAGTCCCTACTCTGCTTCCTCACATAGACGGCCCTCAGCCACGTGGAACCACATGACCGTCAGGAATGTACCTACCCTCTCAAATTGACCAGTCATGACTTCACTTTGCACTCTCCACCCTGGTTAAAAAAATTAAAAAAACAAGTTATCATCTCTAGTTTCTATTCAAGTTGTTAAAATGTCTCCATCATTTGGCATGTTTACCAGAAAGACCATTTTTACAGGACCAGAGGACACCGATCAGATCAAAATGCAGCACATGTAGTTTGGCTTTGATTTACTTGTTTTGATTTTAGGTGAATTTATTAAAACTGCAGAGTAGAATAATCTGATACGGTTGGCAAAATACATCAATTCATATGCAACAAAAAATGTTTTAAAACTAAATGAAAAAACACAATTGCTCCTGAGCGTTAAAGTAGTTGACACAAGTATCTCAAAAGTAGGTGAGAAGTAACAGTCAACTCTGACCTCCCTCTCTCTATTTGTTAACACTCGACTGCAACAGGAATGTTGACATGAATGTCCTGCTAAAGAGTCCTACGGCAAAAATGTACATGGCAAGGTTTACAATCTAGATCATAATCCAAAGAGACCCATACAGCTCTGCTTTTGCAAATGATTGTGCTAACATTTTGCACTCTGACAAACAAAACTGCCCTTAATCACATTACAACTGACATGTTGAACCCGAGGATCTCTGAGGAAGCCCTTCAGCTGGTGGGTGAATCCAGCCTCGGGCCTCAGCTAAATGGTTTCTTTTTAAATACATAAGTAGTGTCAAACTACTTATTTCTCAAAAGGACAATAACTTTTCAATTGGCATGTGGTGCTTATTACTGATCATCTCCATCTATCAGAGTCCCTCAGGTTTAACATGCCAGTTGTAATCGTATATGGTTGTAAAGTGGTGAGGAAGTATGTAGATCCCCTAAGAGTCAAAGCAGAAATAACACACTGTACAAATACTACAGTTGTAATAAAATCCCACATTAAAAAAAAATGATTAAGTTAAAAGCAAACTTACTTTAGGTATCAAAAGTAACCCATATGTGAGGGTTACACCATTTAAGAAGTATAGCATTGTATTGTCTTAGTTAGCGGGTCTTATTTGCATACTGCTGTAAAGTGTACACCATAACTCACAATGAGATTTTAACATATTTTAAAATCTCATTGTGACTTTTCTAACTAAATGTAAAGTAGTGTAACGTTAAAGTGGCTCGATCTGTCAAAATACACGAGTTCAACATGTCAATCAGAACGAGTTGGTGGAGTCGAGTAAAAGTATAAAGTGACATGACGTGGAAGTATCCAATGAAAGTAGCTAGTTACCTGATGGGCATCCGACGTGACCGACACAGGTGACCCGAGTGGCGTTAAACATCCTCAACGAGCTACAACAGACGTTCCAACCGTCGTTAACCGTTACCGCAACGTTCCAAAGTAAACGTTAATGACCGGCAACGAACGGCCTTTCTTGGTGACCGTTTTAGTTGAAAACACACAGTAAAATCAGTAATATCGATCGAGTTCCTGCTCTGCAAACAACCAAAAGGGGCGATTCAGTCTGCATCACGAGACCCGTCAGCGGACACTGATGCCAGCGTTTCTATCAAAACTACAGCGCCAAAGCGCTTACAGTCAACAATAGGAGCAGGGTCCGATACTTATAGTTTATAGAACCTATGACGGTTAATTAAAAACGGCGGACTGACGCTCAGAGCGCCTCTGTGTGTCTATATGTACAACAAGTTAGCGGTCGTGCTAGCTAGCTAGCTAGGACGGTGATGCGTTCATTGAGCATTACGAGCGTCAGGTAAAACGCCCCAAATCAGTGAGCGTCCTCTGACACATACCCGCGACACCTCCACACCCAGCCGCTGCGTTACATCGCTGGGTTCGCTCACCTTTCTCCAGAGAAGCTCCACGGTCAGTCACGCGCCACTCTGCCGGGCAGCTGGCCGAGCTGTCACGGCTCCACTCAGCTGGCGCGAGGACGCTTCCTGGCTGTGACACAACGAAACTTTGTGCATATCCTCCAGAGCAGCCAAAGCCACGCGCTTAGAAAGGCGACAGCTTGTAGTTTATAAAGTACCACGGAGGAAAAACAATCGCTCGCAAAAAAAGTAAATAAAAATGAATCTAGGGATTTAATGAAATACAGAAGTTCCAAAAGAAAGGGGCGTGAACAAAAGGTCACTTTAATGCAGTGACATGTTTGTCTTCAGTGCAAACAAAAAAAGGTGCAGACATTACAAACCAGTAACAGTGTGATTTGAGCCACACACACATATACCCTAATGCACTCAGTGCAAAATGTTTTTACAGTATTGCTATATTCATTTCACCTTTTGACCGACCCCGGCTCACCCAAGTCTCTTCCTCTGCTCGCACACTGATAAAACACATGTTGGCAATCCTCTGCTCGCATTTCACTCATCAGCCTGTTGTCCTGAGTGCCATTTCGTATTTTCTATTTGAAATTTGGTCATATCTCATCGCTTTAAAAGTTCCATTTAACCATTATAGACACCAATCTCTCAACCATTGAGAAAACACAAACAAAAGAGAGAGCAACAAATTATAGATAATTGTGACTGAGATGCAGTTAGTCTCAGTTGAACAGTTTGAGATGTAGCAGCGTCCATCTATATCCTCATTAAACCTGTGTGAATCTTGTCCCATCAGGCTGTGCTCTGTGGTCCCTACACAGCAGTCTAGAGAACCCTCTCAGGTCAGTTGTCCGTGTACTGTAATCTCTTCCTTGTCCTCTCTTCAACAAAACATCAGGCCTCAGGTTTTCCTCAACATGCGACGGGTTTGCCAGATGTGGAACTTGCTGTAGGCTGTCTGCAACATCTCCTCCAAATGCCCTGTGAGCTGTGGGGTGTCAAAGACTTTATTTAATACAAGGCCCACCTGGTATAAGACATTGTGTCATCATTTATAGCTTAGAGACTTACATTCGTACTCAAGTACTGACGCTGAATCTTCTCCTGAAAAGGACAAAGCTTGGTCATCTGGAATCTCTCGAGGTTTGACTTCATTTTCGTCACCTATAAAAAAAAAGTATGAGGTGATGAGAACAAATCTGAAGTAAAAAATAAACATTAGGAAAATCTGATTAAAAACAGAGAGACTGGCCCCTGTAGTGTTGGTGGGGAACTATTTATATCAACTATACACTATATTGCTTATTGATAGCCAGTTTGGTTTCTTGAATACAAAATATCGTGATGTCCAAGTGAAAACAAAAGCTTTGATAACATCTACTTTTGATTACATTTTGAAAAACAAGACAAAATCCAAAGGGCTGAAATACTTTTATCAGCATTGTTTTTTATTCTGAATTTACTCTCTGTTGCTACACTGTTACTGTGGTTTGTATTCCTTTAAGCCACATACATGTGAATAATTCCATGTGTATGTGCTAGTAGAGGACTATTAAAAGTGCCAACTGTTTTTTTTTGTTGCCAAAGTCATTGGTGGTCCAGACAGGGAATGAGCTACTGTGTGTGACAATAATCATTTGAGCTCCTTTCAATAAAGTTGTTCTCATTCACCTTCTCCTCCATAAATGGTGTGTTTACAGGAAAACAGGACCAGAAGTGTCTCAACAACTCTCCAGCAGCTGCATAAAGATGCTTCAACTCTCCTTGAACCTCAGAAGGTACCATCTCTGAAAAGAAAAAACAAATATTAATACAAAATATAGTACTGCTAGTTTAAATTAACATTTGTCACGGTCGGCTCAGGTTTAAGCAATAGTGAATCTATGAGTCGTCATTGAACAATCCAGAAATTTTAGATACAAATTGAGAGATTTTAATCCCTCCCTCCAACTCTACAGAACAGTCTTATGGAATCACACACACTACAGATGTGCTAAAGGCACCCCTGATCACCAACTATCACAATAAGTAATAATAATGTTATTTAGCAATTGTACAACACACTTACGATTTATGGCTTGCTGTGTTGCTGCCTGCATGAGGACGCCACCTGAAGAAAGTGCTGCGATGGCAGAACTAGCTGTTGTGCTGGACAACACCTGCAAAGAGTATTTCTGTGTTTGACACTTTGAAGGCACCATTCATAGTTTTTCTTCATATTCTTGACTTTTTAGGAAAACTAAAAGTCTGGATTATTATTGATGACAGTTTGCTGAATTGGTTACATTTTCAAGATGGAGTGAGAATTAGCAGATACTAATTTGTCACAGTCTTAATCTTCTGACCTGACCAAAGAATCAATTAAATTAAATGTTAAATAATCTAAATTTATCTTTGCAAGTTAGAAATCCGGAGTACACCGTTACTGTATCCTGACAGTAGTACATGAGACAGATGATCTGTGAAATATCAGGTTCCTCTGCCTCCTTTTAGTTTTCCTGATGGCATTACCAAGATTCCACCTTGTCCCAAGAAAACAACCAATCAGAGGCGACGAGTCTCTCACAAAATGTCAATAATTTCTCATGAAGCTCTGATCAAACTGACTAGACAGTGATGATCAAATATCAGACCTGTATTGCCCATTTCTCACCTCCAATGTTTTCAGAAACATATTTTAGTTCACCGTTTAGCTGTAAAATGAGAACGTTTGTGAACTGACTGCCATGTTGACATCAGTCGAGCCAAAACCAAGCCTCGCCCACCGACCAGAGTACACGTTACATTTTACAGCTAAATAGTACACAAAAAAAATGTCTGGCGAAAAATAGGCAATACAGTAAGAGAATCTTGATTTATATCATGGCAGTGATTGAAACTGTGTTTTTTCTTTGGTCGTTGTGGAAACTTAAAGATGTCAGGAAGAGCACTAAAAAGAGGCAGAGGAACTGGTTTGTTCCACAAATGTTCTGTTTCATGTACTGTCAACTGTACATCAGTTGAGCAAATATGCTGATTTTTTTTTTTTTTTTAAAGCTACCAGCTGTAGCTCGAACCTGAGGACTTCCGAGCTGTGAATGAATAAAGCAAACTACAAAGATGAGCATTTTGCTTTGTCCAACTCAATGATTGTTGAATCCCAACAAAGACTTAGTGTTCTGTGCAGCGGCCCTGATTACAATCTGGTGAATATGTGATTCATAGTGTGTAGGATCTAACCTGAGTGAGGTTGGGTTTGTAATTGACCATCTCGTGCTGGATGTAGTTAACAGAGTTGATGATATCCTGGCTTGTCGTATACTGTTGGGATTGAAGTGGCACTGGACCATGAGCATACCTTATAAAGAAATAGAAAGAGAGAGAAACATTACATTAAAACATGTCACCCTGAATTCGACCAAATGACTAAGCATGTTTAAAAGCATAAAGTGGAGGCTGCAAAATAGCAGAGCTTCTTATTCCCTCAACCTAATATTTCATATATTCACTTTACGTGTTGAAGTGACATCCTGGTTTTATAGCCTCCGGCAGGAACTTTAACTCAATAATAAATGAGAACTGTAAAATAAAATACCAAATCTATTTTTAAAATAGTTCAAAGTGCACAGTTGATTGTTGGCTACTGAACACTCAACATTTCTTATGAGAGAGGCGTGGCTGGAGATGACACAACTTATAAATTGATTTTTTTGTCTCTCTTTAATTTATCAAAAGAAAATTCATAACAAAATAGATTTGGAACGACTTCTTTTAAAGTCAATTATAAAAGGGAAATACAGAAAAATCGATTCACTTTTTTCTGTTTCATACACACTTTTGTGGTAGTTTGTCAAACTACATAGACAGTTTCAAAACATCAAACCGTCTGTAAATGTATGATTTTGATAGGCGTTAGAGGAACAAATAAATCTACAAAAAGTGTTTCATTAATCACTGCCATTTGGAGTTAACAAGTGTAAGTCACCCTGTACAGAACAAAGAATAAAACAAATAATAATGAAACAATGGACAAACTGTACCTGTCAGACTTCTTGAGGTTTAACGCTACTGTTTTTGGTCTGTTCTCCCTTTGCAGATCTTCATATTCTATGGCTTCTTTTAATTTAACCTAAGGAAGTTTGACAACAGAAAAAGTGACGCAGTTTGTTTCAGAATAACATATTTAAAAAATGTTTGGTAAAGCTGCAGAGCCATCATCACCTTCTTCACAGGAGGCTGGAAGAAGACAGAATCCCTTGAGTTTCCATCTGTATTGCTCGTCTCACTAGCTTGGTTGGCTGGTGTTTCCCTTTAAAACGGACACAGTTAGCAACAAATTAAAGAGATTGAGCACGTTTTATTTGTTCTAAAGTCATTTCTTTACCCCTTCCGCGAACCGGCTGCCAGCACCATGGCACTGTGATGGTTGAACCGCTTTATGATGGCAGAGTTGCTGCTCTCCTTCACCGACCGGTTCGAATTGGAAGTTGATGGCAATGTTGTACAAACTCCATAACCCTGTGTCACAAAAATACCAAGTCCTGAGGTCCAAGGAGAAAGACGAAAAAGACAGCTATGCAAGTAAATCATTTTTGATTAGTATGATGTTGCTGTGATTGGCTAATCATTAAATCTCACCTCGTCTAATGTTTTATCCTCCAACGACAGGAGGTCGACCAAAGGATTCTTCACTCCTTGAACTACCATAGACTTTAACCCTGCATGAAACAGATTTAAAAGCATATGAAAACAGATTTGCGGCAGTTTTGTTTGTAGTGACCAATTAAATGTTGAAATAATACATATACCGTCATCGCTAGAAAATGTGAGATTTGCATCTGGAAATGCTTTAAAACTCCTACCCTGTTCATCCTGCTTGGCACACTCTGAGAAGATATCCTGTGTTCCTGTGTTGATGCGGTCTCTGTGAAAATAATGGGACTGGAAAAAGCGCGTCCAGAACTCCTTCTCCGTCAGGTTATGAGGCACATTTTCACAATACTTCTCTTTCACTGCAAGTACAATGCAAGTCAACATTAATATATTATAACCTCTTTGCTGTGTTTTGGAACAGTAGCTGCATTAATAAAGTCGGTCACTGAGGTGACCAGGAATGCACTGAACAGTTCATCTTAACATGTACCAGCTGATTTCACAAAACAATTCTATTTTCTGGCAGTAAAATCACTGTCGTAATTCTTAGCTGAAATTAAAACAGCAGCCTTTTCCTGGTCTATCATTACTTTTGCAACTGATAAGATAACCGAGTTTGCGCACACACACACACACACACACACACACACACACACACACACACACACACACACACACACACACACACACACACACACACACACACACACACACACACACACACACACACACACACACACACACACACACACACACACACACACACACACACACACACACACACACACACACACACACACACACACACACACACACACACACACACACACACACACACACACACACACACACACACACACACACACACACACACACACACACACACACACACACACACACACACACACACACACACACACACACACACACACACACACACACACACACACACACACACACACACGTTATCCTTTACCTGTAGGGTATGTTCTGAAGATAGATTCAATAATGTCAGCAGTCAGATTATATCTCAAGCCATTGCAGCCATCTGTCTGAGGTCTAATGTCTGCCTGTAACGCACAACAAAATACATTTAAAACTTTGTTGTTACTGCTGAAGTTGTCAAAGCGCAATCAATTATGAAATTTAAGATAAGACTGTTTTCAAAGTGTACAGTCTAATTGTGCCAGAGTCAAAGTACTCACCAGAAAGGCTCCAGATATACCGACTTCCTGTTTGTTGTTGGATAAAGAGGGGTCCGCATGGTTTGTGTCTCCTAACCGGTTTGCCCAGAATTCATCTGCACTGATCACCTGGCTCACAACCAGATCTTTATACAACTGGAAAAGCACTGGATCTTCTTGAAGCATCCTACAGGAGAAATAACAAAATCACAATATTTTAAGAAGTCAATTATTTATGAATAGATTAATTATTAAATTACATTAGTAAATAATGAATGCCTAAAAACCTTATTGGTAAGAGTAATTTATAATTTCCTGTTAGGTATCGATTTCCTGAAACACATCCAGGACCAGGAAAAGACTTGATACAGACTCATAATGTTTGAATGCATGGTAATTTTAAGGCTGTAGTTTGTAATATTGTTAAACTGTATTTTGTCGACAATATTTATATTAATGAGACAAGACTAAATATTAGAAACACTTCTCGATACAACACAAGCTTCAGCCTCCAAAATGGCCAAAAGGTTTTATCAAGACCTCTCAAAAACCACCTTAAGTAGGTGGAACTTGAGTTGAGATTATCTAGTCACACAAGTTGTCTCTATAGTCATCACTGAACTCATACTCAAGTTACAACAACCGGAACATCATATACTTCACGACTTCCCTATATGCTAGACTATACTTTAGTCTATATTTAGGTGTATATTCAACGGCCGCTTTAGGGATGATAGCAACCTTGTTAATTCAACCATGACACAGACAATGCTTGCTAAAAGGATAACTTAGTTGTTGTTTGTTGACAGTAAGAATGACAGTAAGAAAAGACATAGCATATTGCCAGTCATATCCTTTAAAGCCAATCTTGTGAAAACACCTTTGTCTCACCTGTTTTTCTCCTCCAGTTCCTTGTTGGCTTTCTTCTTGAACTTGGGAAGCAGCTGCTGCAGCAGCTCCTTGGCAGCATCTCTGTCTTTGAGTGCACTGCTGTCATTGGAAAAGTGGAATGTGGTACTCTCGCCAGTGTGAAGCACCAGCTGCAGCTGAATTTTGGCTTTACCATCAGGGCTGATCTTCTGACCTATAGAGAACCAATACAGTGCAGCTTGAGAACATCACCAACACATCATCATTTTAGTATTCCTTGTAATTGGATGGTATCAAGTACTCACAGCGAGTATCTGCATACAAGTGGCTGACTGTGAAGCGGTCTTTCCCCTCTGGACCCCAGGCTATCCGTTCAGCCATCAGATAAAGTGTGCCATCCTGCTTCCTCTGGCGAACCTTCTTCACCACCAGCAGCACCTCCTCTGATAATGCTGCCATGGCTCAAACTGAAACAAGTTATTTATCATTAATAACCATGTCCTGCACAGCGGTACAGATATAATCACTCTAAATAATCTCACAGATAAAAAGGATAAAGAACTGTGTTACCTCACAAACATGTATTTAACGCTATGACTAACCCACATAGTCGTTACTTGACCTGCAGTCACAGAATTAACGGGAGGAAGGATGAAGCCAGAAACATTACCAGGACTTAGATATCAAGCACTTTGTATGAGATGCAAGCACGAACCAGTTCAGCTGATTTGAGCACACCGTCCTGATTAAATGGCATGTGCCCTTCTGCCAGGTAGCGCAATCTAACCACATACAAGCCTTCATTATAATAACTTAGCTCACTAGCGTCACCTTAGCTAACGTTAACAATCAAGAAGAAGAAAACTGACGGAGAAGTCGGCAATAAACTTACTTTAACGTCAATAAAACGATACTCCAACGGACACCTCGCTTTTCTTCAACACATAATCTCAAACTAATGTATTCTTGAATTTAAAAACAACCGAATGAGTTATTTCAAACGGAATTTTGACTACTCTAACAGCGAGCGTCCCGACTTCACAGCCGACATGACTGCCAGGCGGTGTGTTGCATTAAAAACGTTCCGACTGGAAAACAGGATAAAGAAACAGTTCCGTCAAAAATATATGTATTGAACAATTTAACCATATTAACAATTCTACCAATAATCGAATAATATAAATGATGATGTGAAACTTGTTTTAAATTTCATATTTTGTCAAATCTGGTGCAATATAATTTGGGGGATTTTAACCAAACATAGCTATGAATCTTTATTCATATTAAATTGTAATAATAATAATAATAATAATAATAATAATACTTTGACTTTATATAGCACTTTTCTAGACGCTTAATAATATGCTTTGTATTTAATTAATTACTTTTGTATTTATACATTATTGATATTTATGTTTGCTTCCAAACAGTTGGATGCTGCCAGAAAAAAAGGGGTACATTTGGATAATTTATGTAAATGTACTTTTTTACTCTACCACTGAGTATAAATGACCTAGACTTCTGGCCCTGTACTTGTGAGGAGCACTCTGTCAAACATAGTTTTCTGAAAGAAAATGCAATAACAATATTTTAAGAATTATTAATGAATTTATTAATTCTTAAATAACCTTAGTAAATAATGAATGAACAACATCATTGGTGATATCGAGAGGAAGGCATTCATTCATAATTTCCTGTTTGTTATTGATTCACTGAACTGCACCCAGGACCAGGTAAAGACTTTGTATGAGGTCATTTTAAAGGCTGTACTTTGTAATATTGTCGAACTGTATTTCGTCGACTACAAGACAAAATATTAGAAACACTTCTTGATACAACACAAACTGCAGCCTCCAAAATGACCAAAAAGTGTTATCAAGACCTCTCAAAAACCGCCTTAAGTAGGTGGAACTTGAGTTGAGATTATCTAGTCACACAAGTTGTCTCTATAGTCATCACTGAACTCTCATACTCAAGTTACAACAACCTGAACATCATATACTTATGGACTTCCCTATATGCTAGACTATACTTTAGTCTATATTTAGGTGTATATTCAATGGCCGCTTTAGGAATGATAGAAACCTTGTTAATTCAACCAAGATAAAACAATGTGTTAATAACTTGTTTTGATTGTGCACCAAGGGCTAAGACTAGATAATACAGTACACTAGTAAATACAATGTTTTGCTTACTGTATATTGTGGAAAAAATGACGCTTTTTAAATTGTTTTTAGAATTATCACTTTCTTTTAGTTGATTCATTATTGAAAGTAGACTGTCACTGACTACATATACAAATAATAGAAAAATAATACATATACAACTATAAATGATGGTGCACTGCACATAGGTAAAATAAATATAATTGCTATAGATTCTTCTCACTACCAACTTCAAGACAAATCCACATAAAAAAATACCTGTGAAAAAAAACAAGAACACACAAAAGCGAGTAAACCTGAGACTTTAATGAAAATCAAGACATTCACATTTTTGACACATAAGATGGAGGACAACGATAGCCTTATATATATATATTTGATGGGTTGTGAGTTCAAATTCATATATTTTTTTTAATCTTTCACATTTTTCCACAAATATAATCCCTTTCCCAAAAATAAAATATTGCTGAAATGTACTGTAATATCTGAATCTATTCTTGTGCCTTTTATCTTTATAAGTTATTTTTTAGTAAAATAAAGAGAAACACCCTCTAAGATTAAAAACACCACATCGTTAAGTTTCAAAAGCTAAAAGAAACACCAGGACACAAGCACGTGCTGTCATCACAGCGCACTATGCAGACCTGCCTCCCTGACAATAAATGAGAAAGTGATGAGTATAGATAGACGATTTCCAGGGGTGTAGGAAATTGTCTTGCAACATTTTTACATTTGTTTTTTTATGTCCATACATTCAGCGACTTGGCAACCACACTTGTCAACTGAAATGTAAGTGTGCTTTATCTTATTGCCATCGATGCAGTCCATCTCCACCTCCTTCCTACTGGTTGCCATTTCTTGACAGCATGAGCACGAATGCATCAATCGCTTGTTTTCCGCAGAGTACCTGTGAATAGAGACAGTTTCAGACAGGATCAGAGTCAGTCACCTGCTGTTCACTGTGAACAAACACCTATCTTGAAACTACACATGGAAACCTGACAGGTGTTTTTTTTAGCATGATTGATTAAGTAGTCTGTCCTGTCCATCTCTCAGATATTTAGTTACAAATCTCACATTGATGAGGACGCTCCACAAGGTCCTGCACAGGCTGTGATTTCCACTGGCACAACTGACTTGCAGTTCTTTGTCTGCAGATAGATGGTGGTCCTGTTCATTTGACAGTTGGTTCTTTGAGTACCTGTGAAGGACACATGAACATTTTTTTCATCTTGCTGTAAAAGCTAACGTCATTTCAGTGGCAAAATTAAATATAGAGTCTAATATGTGGAGTTCTGGGCTCTGTTTTTATGCCAAAATGTAATTGTAGGTTTTGATTGACCACAGATGCTTCCCCACTATTGATAAGAATGGAGCTCAATTAGTGATATAAAAGACTTGTCAAAATGATCTACAATATTTTTGATAATTGATTCTTATTTTGAGTTGTTCTTTTAACTCAAATGAAGTTAATCAAAAATCCAGCTCCTGAACTATGAACATTCCCAGAAAATATCAACATATTAATTTATAATGAAAATAGTCTTCAGATACATCCCTACAATTTATTGTTACCAGTGTCGATAAGAGTAACACAGGATGACAGTGATAATGTGTTATTTAAATTAAAACGTTTATTGAATCATACTTACAAGTTTTGCAACAACCGTTGATGTCACTTTGTTCAGTTCCCTGTAATATAGACAATATGGATTGTAAAATATGACAGACAACACGGACTGATATAGTCTCTTATGTTATGAGTCATGTATAGTATTACTGGTGCAATATATAAAGCAATTTCTTCTTCACTATGTATTTGTGTATTTCAGAAAATTGTGTTTATTGACGTCTGTCATATTTTTAATTGCCCATTCATCTAATTTCATCCCATTTACCAAAAGTCTACAATCAGAAATGTAAATACTTTTTGTGGATGGTAAACGATGCATACGCAGAAATAGCTAAAGTTAAACTAACACCATATTCTACAGTTTGGATACAAAGTGCACTGTTGGATAAGTTATTAACTGACAGAAATAAGAACTTCTGTTTCACGACTGGATTATACTCACAGGAACGCAGTTTGCTGGATCAAATGCAGGACATGTTGTTAGATTTTTAGACGTTATGAACTCATCCTTCACCTTTTGGCAATCATACGTGACACACTTATCATTTGGTGGAGACCAAGACTGAGAAGGCTGTAAGAGGTGTAGAAGAGATACATTAGTGAACATAAACATTAACTGGATACCAACATTTAAAGTTACAGACTTCTAAAGATGTTCCCATTACACTGAACTTACTTTAATAATGATTGGAGAAGTGACGCCTGGGACCACCACAACACAGCTGGTTTGTTTACACGATCCACAACAATGTCCAGGTTGGTTTTCATACACATAGCCCTATTAGGAAAAAGTGCACATTTTAAAATGGTGTTTCAGAGACAGCTGTCTTAAACCTGTGCAATGGAAACAAACACATTTGCATGACTAGGAATTAGATATAACCTGGAAAAGTAATACAAAAAAAATCTTGTAGTTTCGTCAAGTTTTGTATTTTTGTCAAACTTTTCAAACACTGATATCATCAAACCTCTCATCATGTCCACATAAACAGCTATTTCTATGCATCTGCAAATGGCATACAGATCAACACGAAAGCATGTGCTTTCATGTTTAAAATAGATTGTACACTTTACTAGCTTCCTATCTGATTAAAAACTGCAATGCCGTTAATAGTTACATGCAAACGTACCTCTGAACACAATGTTTTACATTGTATCACATTACACTCAATGGCGTTCAACTTGCTGCTGGGATCCTGAGTTTTAGTACAGCGGCATGATTCACATGGGTTTTTGGAGAAATCCATACCTGGCTGTAAACAATGAAAGTCTGAGCTGTATTTCATTTAAAGGTCAGCAAATTATTGTAAATACCTATTGTCTAACAACAGTGTGAATACATACAGAAGAATGGCGATCTATGTTTAACTTACATACTATTCTTAAGATAATACTTAATTTATAGACCTACTTAAAGATTGCAGAGTTTTAATAACACTTTAACAAACAAGTATACACTTGTTTGTTCACATTTAAGATGTATACAGTATATTATTCCTTACCTTGTACTCAGTATCATTGAAGACACAGACACCTTTGGGTACTATATTCAAATGACAAATATTATTATGGCTTATGCATAGTGTAAAGCAATAGTAATAAGAAAAGGGACCTGAAATTTATATGGAAAGCTTACCACAGCGATAAGACGGGCAGCAAGTGTCATTTGACATGTGGATGTCCAACTCAAATCCCAGTTTGCATTTATGTTTTGGTGACGAACAGTGTCTCGTATTGCATTCTGTTGGTTAAAATAAAAACAGATTTCATAATTAAACAAGCACCATTCTTTACTGATTGATTCACTGACTAATTATAAACAGCAGCAGACACTGCCACGTTTAGTGATAAAGGACTGTCACAATAATAATAATAATAATAATAATACATTTATTTATATAGCACCTTTAAAAACAGGGTTTATAAAGTGCTCTACATAGAAGCAAGGTAAAAACATAACATCAATACAAGTAAACATTTCAGAAAATACATGAGGCAAAGGAGACAATGCCATATAGGCAATGAACACAATAGAGAAATAGAAAATTACAAATACAAAATAAAGCAGAATAGACAAACTAAAATAGGGGAACCAAAGAACTGCATAAAAGGACGACATCTTGGAGGTAATAAAAGGTGTACCGGTCCGGTTTTGGGGAGTGGAGTCAGCAGGAGGGTACAATATCAGATTATCACTATACACAATTCCTGTGGTCGAAATAATTCAGGATAACAATATTATTGTGAAAACTGAAATAAAAACAACGATGAATAACGATTACTAACGATTACTAACGAATATTAATATTAATAATAATAATAAAGTTGTCTTTCACTTTGATTATTTTGTGTTTTGTCTTTTTTCTGGAAAATGCTCAAAATACGAGTTTAGGGAGTTAGCGAGAGCATCTGTAAGCTTGATTTAAGAGGTGCTGGATTCTCTACAGAATGTTTTACATGTACGATTACTGTAAATACTGTAAACTGAATATACTGTATCAGTATCATTGAGAATACTCAAAGTGCTTTCCTTGCCAATAACAGTTCAACAGCACTACAAACTACATGATCATAAAGTTGAATACACTCTATAAAACCGTTTCAACAAAACTGAACATTTGAACCTACAATGAGGTATTTAGGATTTATAACTGGATAGTTGAATTAGGCGGTATAAGGTTTAGCAAGGACAACCTAATAAACTTGCATCTGAGTGTATTTTCTCTGGCTTCAGAAAGCTATTATACAAAAGAGGAAAGAAGATTTACGCAACTGTTTTCACAAACTGAGTGGTAGTCCTTATTATGAGAACAATTATATTTACAGTATGTGTAAAATCAGTAAGGTTCCCCCTAAATCATCTCAAGATCCTTCCATTAAACATTGTCGGCAGATGGAGGTGTGTCCCTTTTAATCACTCACCACAGGTCAGTCTCATACAGCAGTCCACTTTGCGCTCCACCAACACCTCACCTTCCTCGGTACAGGTTATTGGCTCTTGAGTGGGACATGTGAGAAGCTCACACTGAACACTCAGTGTGTCCTCATCACAAGTGCACTGCTTACAGTCATTCTGCCAAGTCTCACCAAGCTGTTTGAATGACGGAACAGAGTTTGTAACGTTCAACAAATACACATAATAATGATTATCAGTCAAGCATTGCAGCATGTACCTGTTTAGGTTGGCCATCAGGTCCAGTGCAACCTTTGATGATACAAAACAATTAGTTTACCTGAACATTAATTCATTCACAAAGAATTAGATTTTTCTTTAAAACAGTAAAATGGTCATACAGGAGGAGACACATTGGTCAGAATTTGAGCTGAACAGGGTTGTCCCCTCCGGGCAGAAACATCCCTCTATGATGGCATTACAAGCTTCGTCTATTTTGCCATTTTTCCCCAGGCATTGTCGTGTCTGCTTCTCATTGTATCTAAATATAAAGACAATTAATGGTGAACAACAAACATAATTATTAATTAATAAATGATGCATATATGATAAGTATAATGCAGTGCAAAATTATAATGCAGTGTACAAATTACATTCCTAGGAGCCTGACACGCACAATTAAGATGGTGATAATGGTAAACATTACTGCTTAATATCAGCATGTTTGCATTGTCATTGTCTGCATGTTGTGCATGCTGATGTTTGCATTTGGTTCAACCTAATTACAGCGTCTCAGAGCCGATAGCATGGCTACAGACTCTTAGTTATGTAAATATACAAGCTGCTGACATTATTTGATTTATGATATTGATACGAGAACTGAACGATTACTGTACCTTGCATTGCAAGTTGGAATAAAAGTTGTCCCACAAGGTTTGTAGACCATATGTTGTGGACATGTATAGTCTACAACAAGAGAAAATAGATTTAAACATAAAAATGATGAAAAAAGGTAGTCTGCACATCTGAAAATGACAATGTTAGCTTTCTACTAAACTGAACCGCTCCTACCACACTGTCCGTTTGTAGCATTCCTCCAGGGTATACAGACAGATGCTTCACCACACATCATGGCATACACCGCTATAGTGGAACAACCAATGGTGGAATTCCCCACGTGGCAAACATCAAATTTACAGCTCTCGTAAAATGGTTTTGGTGAGATTACTTTGTGGCATTCCTCAAACACCCTTAATGTACAAATCAGAAGGAAGTTAATCAGAGTGATACTAAAAAATTAATTGACATATTGTATTCATATGTATTCTGTAAATTCTTACTTGCTGTTCAGAATTTCACAGATATCCGGTTTGCAGGGTGCTCCTGCTGTAGGTGTTGGTATTGGTTGTGGTTGGTTGTCACAATATGGTTTATTATTAACTCGTACTTTCCACTGTCCCATCTGAGAGCATGCAGAATTAATCTGTCCATTTGGTAATCTGCAGTCATTGTTCGTGTTATTGTCACAGGTACCTTGTGAAAGTAAATAGTAACATGACACATATTAGAACACGTGGTACATCCATTGGCACTTTCCTATTAAATAACATCGCATAACATATACTCTTATTGTATGTGTTATTCAAACAGCACATTGATTATCAGCTTACCACACTGTCCCTCTGTGTTGTTGTGGAAAAGGGAAATCGGCAATTCAACGCTGTATGAAAGCCCTTTGAACTTCACAACGGCTTCAATTTCCGGGATTCTCAACACCAGCTCAATTGCTGAACTTGTTATGGTAAAGTCATCATTAGAGTAGGTTGGTAATGCCTGCTTGCCGTTGATGAACACCTAAACATGTTTCATCATCATTAGCATTGCATATCATTGAAATGTATTCAGGTCAAGTCATTTAAATAAGTTTACAATTATTGAGCTCAAATTTACCTTATTTACAGTCTTTGGTTTTCTCTCCTGTGTTAAAATAACTTTATAGTTTTTGTAGTACACGATCAAGGATTTAGGACAGGTCACAGTTCCAGAGGGATTACAGTTTTCGTTGTCGATAAGAATTGTTAAATTGTGTTGAGGAATGATCTCTTTGACGAGGACATATGTGCAGTTTTCCTGGAAGCTGTAATACTGGCCATCAAATGTCATATAATGAGGATCCCCCCAGCCAGCACACACACCTGCGAATATTAGATTGAGATTACATTACATTTCACATCAATACAAATATTATATATATGTTTAGGTCGGCATTTAAAGATGTTGCTTGAATGGGACATTTTAAAAGGTTTTCACTTGAACTTACATCTGCATTCATAGTGGAAACAGCAGCCTTGTTCATCATAAACCCTGACTGGTGGATACTTATTTTCACATACAGGCATGGTCACTGGGCCACATGGTACATGATCTGTTATTACGCTTCCATTTTTACATTTTTCTGTGAAGCAGTTGATTGAACTCCAGGACTCACCGTCCTGTAAATGGAAAAATAGTACTTTTAGTAATCTATTAAATAAACACTATGTTAGAGCCCCCAAGGTGCACGCATGCACAGCATGTACATCTAGAATTCATGCTATCCATGAAACAAGGATATTATGACAGATTAATGCTTATGAGACACAGTATATGCATATGTGTTATTATAAATCCCACTAATGGGTTGACATTCTTTAATAATTGTTATGTTGGATTTATTTGTAGATGTAATCTGTAGTGAGGTACAGCAAATCATTTTTATGTATGTAGCTATTTGTTTTGCTATTTAGTTTTGTCTGCTTTTGTATGTGGTGAGTTGGTCTTATGGTGTGCTTGAAAGTGTTTTTATGTTGTATGTTAACGTAGTTTGGGATAAGATCCCAAAGAGATTAGCCTCGGTTTTTAAATTATATTAAACAACCATTGACCTTTGTGCCAATATTCTGAAACTACTCGGGGAAGAGATCTAATGATATAAAATACTTCTACTCTACTTTAGACTTTTTCAAGGGAAGACTTATAAGGTGGAAAAATCAACAAAGAAGTACTCATCAATAATATGGACGTATTGGAGGCATTTCAAATTAATCAGAAATTGCATGTTGAATTTATCGACTACTGTTCAACTTTAATGTTGATAGTTTCAAAGACAGCTTAAAAGATCAAAGAGAATATGCAGGATATGGATTAAAAGTGCCTTCCTTTTATCCAAAGGAATCACATACCTTGTTTCATGCTCTCTCTCAGCATAGAGACTCTGTAAACAAAGCCAGTTAAGATGATTTGTTCCTTGTTTAACTAAATTCAAATACCTTTCGAGGTGGCTGCAGAT
This sequence comes from Cyclopterus lumpus, assembly GCF_009769545.1. Classification (NCBI taxonomy): domain Eukaryota; kingdom Metazoa; phylum Chordata; class Actinopteri; order Perciformes; family Cyclopteridae; genus Cyclopterus; species Cyclopterus lumpus. Next base: position 10,172,779 of record NC_046971.1, on the reverse strand, counting down.
ATGGACAGTTTTTGCGAGGCCCCTGTGTGGTTGAAATAATTGTACTGGCAGTTGTAGCGCTATTTGGTTTTGTAGTGCCAGAGCTTGTGGTAGTGGTGGTAGGAGTTGGTGAAGTCGAAGGTTGACATGCTCTAGCAAGCTTCTCAACATTGCATGCCAAATTGCAATATGCCGTAAAACACCAGCCTTCTCCATCAGTCTTATTGTACATGAAGCTACCTGTATGAGAATAAAATCAAGGCAGTTAAATACAAAATGACTAATGATGTGAGAAAAACAAATAACAGTGCCAGGATTACAGCTGTCTTTAAAATGCAACATTGGTGAATACTAGTCTAATCACATTCAAGTTGTCTAAATAGACATTGAACTATAAAGTCTGTCTGGATCCATAATCAGAACTAAATTTACTTTACATTATCATAAATAGTTCCAATTGCCACATTTTTGCGAGAGACGTCAATAGGAACATAGTCATGACTGAACTTTCTAGTTCCAGTGGTAACTTATCCCTCCACTGTGCAGGCGCCATAACCAACCAGAAGGAGCCACTAATGCATAGACAAAGATGAAAAACATCTTGCGTGAACCAAATAAAGAAAATAGTTTTTGCATGTACATACATTTTACCAAATCGAAATTTGTACAAGATCCAAAAGAAATTTGCAGGCCCACTCAGACTGTGGATTATGGTTATATGGTTGATTATGCCAACAGGATTTTACCTTAGAACATGAATACCTTAGAGTTTAGGCTGCCTGTTGTAATTAAACGTGGCAAGTTGCATTGTGAGGACACATGTAACCGTGAGCGAAATATTGATAATAATAAAATGAACAATAACCAAATACTTACCAGGAGTAAAAAATGTATCCATGTATTTGCAGAAACATAACGTTGTTCTGCCTGTTGTTGAGGTCTGAAAAGTTGAAGGTTTTACAGTTGGAGCTTCAGTAATGGGCGTTACTGAGGGTGTTGCAGTTGTAACTGTAACAATGGCTCCTGTTAATGGTATCGTTGTTGTAACCACAGCATCTGTAAAAACTTCTGCGGTTGTTGTGATGGAGTTATTAGTTGTTGCAACAGCAGTAGTAATGGGATTTTCAGAGGTTGTTGTGGTCGCCTTTTCTGTGGTTTCTACTGGCGTGCTTGGTTCTTTAGTAGTTGAGGCAGCAGTAGTGTGTTCCTCTACTGGGGTTGTGGTGGGTTTCTCTATGAATGTAGTTGTTGTGGATTCATTTGTAATTGTGGGTGTGTTTGTAGTGGTGGTGGTCGCCTTTTCTGTGGGTTGTACTTGCGTGCTTGATTCTTCAGTAGTTATGGCAGCAGTAGTGTGTTCCTCTCCTGAGGTTGTGGTGGTTTTATCTATGATTGTAGTTGTTGTGGTGGTGGTTGTTGTTGTGGATTCATCTGTAATTGTAGGGGTGTTTGTTGGAGTTGTATTTGTTGTTGTGGTCGCCTTTTCTGTGATTTTTACTGTTGTGCTAGGTTCTTCAGTTGTTGTAGCAGCAGTAGTGTGTTCCTTTACTGTGGTTGTCCTTGTCGTGAGATTTTCTGTGGTTTTTGCTGAGGTTGTAGTAGACCGTCCTTTTGTTGTTGTTGTTGAGGATGCAGTTGTGGTTGAAGGTTGACACGTGTTAATGCAACATTTCATTCGAATTTCATAGTTAAGACAAACAGCAGGTATACCCTGGTCTATGCCATGGCAGATTAGTCCATCAATTGAGTTGCATGTTACATTTTGATTTAGATCTTTTAAAGGAATGTTCTTATATTCCTTTCCTCTACATTCTATCTCCGGAGGTTTACTGCAAACACTCAGATCCAGATCAGAAATGTTGTCAATAGGTTCATGATCTCCAAAACCATTTTCAGAAACAGGGTAAGTAGTGTCCGTCCATTCTGACCACTTACAAACAGAGCAGTCAGGCGATGTTGTCTTAGGTTTTTCTGTGGTTGAGGCAGCAGTAGTGTGTTCCGTTGTTGGGGTTGTGGTGGGTTTGTCTATTGTTGTAGTTATTGTTGTGGATTCTTTTGTAATTGTAGGTGTGTTTGTCGGAGTTGTATTTGTTGTTGTGGTCGCCTTTTTTGTGGTTTCTACTGTTGTGCTTGGTTCTTCAGTTGTTGTAGCAGCAGTAGTGTGTTCCTTTACTGTGGTTGTCCTTGTCGTGAGATTTTCTGTGGTTTTTGCTGAGGTTGTAGTAGACCGTCCTTTTGTTGTTGTTGTTGAGGATGCAGTTGTGGTTGAAGGTTGACACGTGTTAATGCAACATTTCATTCGAATTTCATAGTTAAGACAAACAGCAGGTATACCCTGGTCTATGCCATGGCAGATTAGTCCATCAATTGAGTTGCATGTTACATTTTGATTTAGATCTTTTAAAGGAATGTTCTTATATTCCTTTCCTCTACATTCTATCTCCGGAGGTTTACTGCAAACACTCAGATCCAGATCAGAAATGTTGTCAATAGGTTCATGATCTCCAAAACCATTTTCAGAAACAGGGTAAGTAGTGTCCGTCCATTCTGACCACTTACAAACAGAGCAGTCAGGCGATGTTGTCTTAGGTTTTTCTGTGGTTGAGGCAGCAGTAGTGTGTTCCGTTGTTGGGGTTGTGGTGGGTTTGTCTATTGTTGTAGTTATTGTTGTGGATTCTTTTGTAATTGTAGGTGTGTTTGTCGGAGTTGTATTTGTTGTTGTGGTCGCCTTTTCTGTGATTTTTACTGTTGTGCTAGGTTCTTCAGTTGTTGTAGCAGCAGTAGTGTGTTCCTTTACTGTGGTTGTCCTTGTCGTGAGATTTTCTGTGGTTTTTGCTGAGGTTGTAGTAGACCGTCCTTTTGTTGTTGTTGTTGAGGATGCAGTTGTGGTTGAAGGTTGACACGTGTTAATGCAACATTTCATTCGAATTTCATAGTTAAGACAAACAGCAGGTATACCCTGGTCTATGCCATGGCAGATTAGTCCATCAATTGAGTTGCATGTTACATTTTGATTTAGATCTTTTAAAGGAATGTTCTTATATTCCTTTCCTCTACATTCTATCTCCGGAGGTTTACTGCAAACACTCAGATCCAGATCAGAAATGTTGTCAATAGGTTCATGATCTCCAAAACCATTTTCAGAAACAGGGTAAGTAGTGTCCGTCCATTCTGACCACTTACAAACAGAGCAGTCAGGCGATGTTGTCTTAGGTTTTTCTGTGGTTGAGGCAGCAGTAGTGTGTTCCGTTGTTGGGGTTGTGGTGGGTTTGTCTATTGTTGTAGTTATTGTTGTGGATTCTTTTGTAATTGTAGGTGTGTTTGTCGGAGTTGTATTTGTTGTTGTGGTCGCCTTTTCTGTGATTTTTACTGTTGTGCTAGGTTCTTCAGTTGTTGTAGCAGCAGTAGTGTGTTCCTTTACTGTGGTTGTCCTTGTCGTGAGATTTTCTGTGGTTTTTGCTGAGGTTGTAGTAGACCGTCCTTTTGTTGTTGTTGTTGAGGATGCAGTTGTGGTTGAAGGTTGACACGTGTTAATGCAACATTTCATTCGAATTTCATAGTTAAGACAAACAGCAGGTATACCCTGGTCTATGCCATGGCAGATTAGTCCATCAATTGAGTTGCATGTTACATTTTGATTTAGATCTTTTAAAGGAATGTTCTTATATTCCTTTCCTCTACATTCTATCTCCGGAGGTTTACTGCAAACACTCAGATCCAGATCAGAAATGTTGTCAATAGGTTCATGATCTCCATAACCATTTTCAGAAACAGGGTAAGTAGTGTCCGTCCATTCTGACCAGTTACAAACAGAGCAGTCAGGCGATGTTGTCTTAGGTTTTTCTGTGGTTGAGGCAGCAGTAGTGTGTTCCGTTGTTGGGGTTGTGGTGGGTTTGTCTATTGTTGTAGTTATTGTTGTGGATTCTTTTGTAATTGTAGGTGTGTTTGTCGGAGTTGTATTTGTTGTTGTGGTCGCCTTTTTTGTGGTTTCTACTGTTGTGCTTGGTTCTTCAGTTGTTGTAGCAGCAGTAGTGTGTTCCTTTACTGTGGTTGTCCTTGTCGTGAGATTTTCTGTGGTTTTTGCTGAGGTTGTAGTAGACCGTCCTTTTGTTGTTGTTGTTGAGGATGCAGTTGTGGTTGAAGGTTGACACGTGTTAATGCAACATTTCATTCGAATTTCATAGTTAAGACAAACAGCAGGTATACCCTGGTCTATGCCATGGCAGATTAGTCCATCAATTGAGTTGCATGTTACATTTTGATTTAGATCTTTTAAAGGAATGTTCTTATATTCCTTTCCTCTACATTCTATCTCCGGAGGTTTACTGCAAACACTCAGATCCAGATCAGAAATGTTGTCAATAGGTTCATGATCTCCAAAACCATTTTCAGAAACAGGGTAAGTAGTGTCCGTCCATTCTGACCACTTACAAACAGAGCAGTCAGGCGATGTTGTCTTAGGTTTTTCTGTGGTTGAGGCAGCAGTAGTGTGTTCCGTTGTTGGGGTTGTGGTGGGTTTGTCTATTGTTGTAGTTATTGTTGTGGATTCTTTTGTAATTGTAGGTGTGTTTGTCGGAGTTGTATTTGTTGTTGTGGTCGCCTTTTCTGTGATTTTTACTGTTGTGCTAGGTTCTTCAGTTGTTGTAGCAGCAGTAGTGTGTTCCTTTACTGTGGTTGTCCTTGTCGTGAGATTTTCTGTGGTTTTTGCTGAGGTTGTAGTAGACCGTCCTTTTGTTGTTGTTGTTGAGGATGCAGTTGTGGTTGAAGGTTGACACGTGTTAATGCAACATTTCATTCGAATTTCATAGTTAAGACAAACAGCAGGTATACCCTGGTCTATGCCATGGCAGATTAGTCCATCAATTGAGTTGCATGTTACATTTTGATTTAGATCTTTTAAAGGAATGTTCTTATATTCCTTTCCTCTACATTCTATCTCCGGAGGTTTACTGCAAACACTCAGATCCAGATCAGAAATGTTGTCAATAGGTTCATGATCTCCAAAACCATTTTCAGAAACAGGGTAAGTAGTGTCCGTCCATTCTGACCACTTACAAACAGAGCAGTCAGGCGATGTTGTCTTAGGTTTTTCTGTGGTTGAGGCAGCAGTAGTGTGTTCCGTTGTTGGGGTTGTGGTGGGTTTGTCTATTGTTGTAGTTATTGTTGTGGATTCTTTTGTAATTGTAGGTGTGTTTGTCGGAGTTGTATTTGTTGTTGTGGTCGCCTTTTCTGTGATTTTTACTGTTGTGCTAGGTTCTTCAGTTGTTGTAGCAGCAGTAGTGTGTTCCTTTACTGTGGTTGTCCTTGTCGTGAGATTTTCTGTGGTTTTTGCTGAGGTTGTAGTAGACCGTCCTTTTGTTGTTGTTGTTGAGGATGCAGTTGTGGTTGAAGGTTGACACGTGTTAATGCAACATTTCATTCGAATTTCATAGTTAAGACAAACAGCAGGTATACCCTGGTCTATGCCATGGCAGATTAGTCCATCAATTGAGTTGCATGTTACATTTTGATTTAGATCTTTTAAAGGAATGTTCTTATATTCCTTTCCTCTACATTCTATCTCCGGAGGTTTACTGCAAACACTCAGATCCAGATCAGAAATGTTGTCAATAGGTTCATGATCTCCAAAACCATTTTCAGAAACAGGGTAAGTAGTGTCCGTCCATTCTGACCACTTACAAACAGAGCAGTCAGGCGATGTTGTCTTAGGTTTTTCTGTGGTTGAGGCAGCAGTAGTGTGTTCCGTTGTTGGGGTTGTGGTGGGTTTGTCTATTGTTGTAGTTATTGTTGTGGATTCTTTTGTAATTGTAGGTGTGTTTGTCGGAGTTGTATTTGTTGTTGTGGTCGCTTTTTCTGTGATTTTTACTGTTGTGCTAGGTTCTTCAGTTGTTGTAGCAGCAGTAGTGTGTTCCTTTACTGTGGTTGTCCTTGTCGTGAGATTTTCTGTGGTTTTTGCTGAGGTTGTAGTAGACCGTCCTTTTGTTGTTGTTGTTGAGGATGCAGTTGTGGTTGAAGGTTGACACGTGTTAATGCAACATTTCATTCGAATTTCATAGTTAAGACAAACAGCAGGTATACCCTGGTCTATGCCATGGCAGATTAGTCCATCAATTGAGTTGCATGTTACATTTTGATTTAGATCTTTTAAAGGAATGTTCTTATATTCCTTTCCTCTACATTCTATCTCCGGAGGTTTACTGCAAACACTCAGATCCAGATCAGAAATGTTGTCAATAGGTTCATGATCTCCAAAACCATTTTCAGAAACAGGGTAAGTAGTGTCCGTCCATTCTGACCACTTACAAACAGAGCAGTCAGGCGATGTTGTCTTAGGTTTTTCTGTGGTTGAGGCAGCAGTAGTGTGTTCCGTTGTTGGGGTTGTGGTGGGTTTGTCTATTGTTGTAGTTATTGTTGTGGATTCTTTTGTAATTGTAGGTGTGTTTGTCGGAGTTGTATTTGTTGTTGTGGTCGCCTTTTCTGTGATTTTTACTGTTGTGCTAGGTTCTTCAGTTGTTGTAGCAGCAGTAGTGTGTTCCTTTACTGTGGTTGTCCTTGTCGTGAGATTTTCTGTGGTTTTTGCTGAGGTTGTAGTAGACCGTCCTTTTGTTGTTGTTGTTGAGGATGCAGTTGTGGTTGAAGGTTGACACGTGTTAATGCAACATTTCATTCGAATTTCATAGTTAAGACAAACAGCAGGTATACCCTGGTCTATGCCATGGCAGATTAGTCCATCAATTGAGTTGCATGTTACATTTTGATTTAGATCTTTTAAAGGAATGTTCTTATATTCCTTTCCTCTACATTCTATCTCCGGAGGTTTACTGCAAACACTCAGATCCAGATCAGAAATGTTGTCAATAGGTTCATGATCTCCATAACCATTTTCAGAAACAGGGTAAGTAGTGTCCGTCCATTCTGACCAGTTACAAACAGAGCAGTCAGGCGATGTTGTCTTAGGTTTTTCTGTGGTTGAGGCAGCAGTAGTGTGTTCCGTTGTTGGGGTTGTGGTGGGTTTGTCTATTGTTGTAGTTATTGTTGTGGATTCTTTTGTAATTGTAGGTGTGTTTGTCGGAGTTGTATTTGTTGTTGTGGTCGCCTTTTTTGTGGTTTCTACTGTTGTGCTTGGTTCTTCAGTTGTTGTAGCAGCAGTAGTGTGTTCCTTTACTGTGGTTGTCCTTGTCGTGAGATTTTCTGTGGTTTTTGCTGAGGTTGTAGTAGACCGTCCTTTTGTTGTTGTTGTTGAGGATGCAGTTGTGGTTGAAGGTTGACACGTGTTAATGCAACATTTCATTCGAATTTCATAGTTAAGACAAACAGCAGGTATACCCTGGTCTATGCCATGGCAGATTAGTCCATCAATTGAGTTGCATGTTACATTTTGATTTAGATCTTTTAAAGGAATGTTCTTATATTCCTTTCCTCTACATTCTATCTCCGGAGGTTTACTGCAAACACTCAGATCCAGATCAGAAATGTTGTCAATAGGTTCATGATCTCCAAAACCATTTTCAGAAACAGGGTAAGTAGTGTCCGTCCATTCTGACCACTTACAAACAGAGCAGTCAGGCGATGTTGTCTTAGGTTTTTCTGTGGTTGAGGCAGCAGTAGTGTGTTCCGTTGTTGGGGTTGTGGTGGGTTTGTCTATTGTTGTAGTTATTGTTGTGGATTCTTTTGTAATTGTAGGTGTGTTTGTCGGAGTTGTATTTGTTGTTGTGGTCGCCTTTTCTGTGATTTTTACTGTTGTGCTAGGTTCTTCAGTTGTTGTAGCAGCAGTAGTGTGTTCCTTTACTGTGGTTGTCCTTGTCGTGAGATTTTCTGTGGTTTTTGCTGAGGTTGTAGTAGACCGTCCTTTTGTTGTTGTTGTTGAGGATGCAGTTGTGGTTGAAGGTTGACACGTGTTAATGCAACATTTCATTCGAATTTCATAGTTAAGACAAACAGCAGGTATACCCTGGTCTATGCCATGGCAGATTAGTCCATCAATTGAGTTGCATGTTACATTTTGATTTAGATCTTTTAAAGGAATGTTCTTATATTCCTTTCCTCTACATTCTATCTCCGGAGGTTTACTGCAAACACTCAGATCCAGATCAGAAATGTTGTCAATAGGTTCATGATCTCCAAAACCATTTTCAGAAACAGGGTAAGTAGTGTCCGTCCATTCTGACCACTTACAAACAGAGCAGTCAGGCGATGTTGTCTTAGGTTTTTCTGTGGTTGAGGCAGCAGTAGTGTGTTCCGTTGTTGGGGTTGTGGTGGGTTTGTCTATTGTTGTAGTTATTGTTGTGGATTCTTTTGTAATTGTAGGTGTGTTTGTCGGAGTTGTATTTGTTGTTGTGGTCGCCTTTTCTGTGATTTTTACTGTTGTGCTAGGTTCTTCAGTTGTTGTAGCAGCAGTAGTGTGTTCCTTTACTGTGGTTGTCCTTGTCGTGAGATTTTCTGTGGTTTTTGCTGAGGTTGTAGTAGACCGTCCTTTTGTTGTTGTTGTTGAGGATGCAGTTGTGGTTGAAGGTTGACACGTGTTAATGCAACATTTCATTCGAATTTCATAGTTAAGACAAACAGCAGGTATACCCTGGTCTATGCCATGGCAGATTAGTCCATCAATTGAGTTGCATGTTACATTTTGATTTAGATCTTTTAAAGGAATGTTCTTATATTCCTTTCCTCTACATTCTATCTCCGGAGGTTTACTGCAAACACTCAGATCCAGATCAGAAATGTTGTCAATAGGTTCATGATCTCCATAACCATTTTCAGAAACAGGGTAAGTAGTGTCCGTCCATTCTGACCAGTTACAAACAGAGCAGTCAGGCGATGTTGTCTTAGGTTTTTCTGTGGTTGAGGCAGCAGTAGTGTGTTCCGTTGTTGGGGTTGTGGTGGGTTTGTCTATTGTTGTAGTTATTGTTGTGGATTCTTTTGTAATTGTAGGTGTGTTTGTCGGAGTTGTATTTGTTGTTGTGGTCGCCTTTTCTGTGATTTTTACTGTTGTGCTAGGTTCTTCAGTTGTTGTAGCAGCAGTAGTGTGTTCCTTTACTGTGGTTGTCCTTGTCGTGAGATTTTCTGTGGTTTTTGCTGAGGTTGTAGTAGACCGTCCTTTTGTTGTTGTTGTTGAGGATGCAGTTGTGGTTGAAGGTTGACACGTGTTAATGCAACATTTCATTCGAATTTCATAGTTAAGACAAACAGCAGGTATACCCTGGTCTATGCCATGGCAGATTAGTCCATCAATTGAGTTGCATGTTACATTTTGATTTAGATCTTTTAAAGGAATGTTCTTATATTCCTTTCCTCTACATTCTATCTCCGGAGGTTTACTGCAAACACTCAGATCCAGATCAGAAATGTTGTCAATAGGTTCATGATCTCCATAACCATTTTCAGAAACAGGGTAAGTAGTGTCCGTCCATTCTGACCAGTTACAAACAGAGCAGTCAGGCGATGTTGTCTTAGGTTTTTCTGTGGTTGAGGCAGCAGTAGTGTGTTCCGTTGTTGGGGTTGTGGTGGGTTTGTCTATTGTTGTAGTTATTGTTGTGGATTCTTTTGTAATTGTAGGTGTGTTTGTCGGAGTTGTATTTGTTGTTGTGGTCGCCTTTTTTGTGGTTTCTACTGTTGTGCTTGGTTCTTCAGTTGTTGTAGCAGCAGTAGTGTGTTCCTTTACTGTGGTTGTCCTTGTCGTGAGATTTTCTGTGGTTTTTGCTGAGGTTGTAGTAGACCGTCCTTTTGTTGTTGTTGTTGAGGATGCAGTTGTGGTTGAAGGTTGACACGTGTTAATGCAACATTTCATTCGAATTTCATAGTTAAGACAAACAGCAGGTATACCCTGGTCTATGCCATGGCAGATTAGTCCATCAATTGAGTTGCATGTTACATTTTGATTTAGATCTTTTAAAGGAATGTTCTTATATTCCTTTCCTCTACATTCTATCTCCGGAGGTTTACTGCAAACACTCAGATCCAGATCAGAAATGTTGTCAATAGGTTCATGATCTCCATAACCATTTTCAGAAACAGGGTAAGTAGTGTCCGTCCATTCTGACCAGTTACAAACAGAGCAGTCAGGCGATGTTGTCTTAGGTTTTTCTGTGGTTGAGGCAGCAGTAGTGTGTTCCGTTGTTGGGGTTGTGGTGGGTTTGTCTATTGTTGTAGTTATTGTTGTGGATTCTTTTGTAATTGTGGGTGTGTTTGTCGGAGTTGTATTTGTTGTTGTGGTCGCCTTTTTTGTGGTTTCTACTGTTGTGCTTGGTTCTTCAGTAGTTGTGGCACCAGTAGTGTGTTCCTCTACTGGGGTTGTGGTGAGCCTTCCTGTGATTGTTGTTGAGAAAGTCTGAATCTGTGTCACAGCCTCAGTTGTACCAATTGGAGTGGGAGAAGTTTGAGTTGTTGTTTTGGTCGGTTTCTCTGTGATTGTGAAAAAAAGATTAAACTGTCACTGACATTCCGTATTTTGGAAATCTTTCACACCTATGCATTTCTACCATCTTTTTTTATCTTACCACTTGTTGTAAAATTAAAGATTGTTGTTGTTGGTGCAGTTGTAGAGCAAGTCTCTGTGATTCTTGTAATATTTCCTTTTTCTCCACAAACAGCTCTGATACAGGTTCCATCTCCATCATGGGTGTCATAGACTGTATATCCATACTTGTACAAATGTCCTTGGTATGAACAAGTGCAAGCTGCAAAATAAATAATTATTTGAGTATTATTAGAATCTTTTGAATCTTTTTGTGTATTCATTCTATTGTCTTAGAATTAATCTTTGTTATGATCACATCACAGAAATTGTCATAACAACACTCACCTTTGATATCATAGATGCACTCCATCTTTGTTGAAGAACAATAACTAAAAGGGAGACGAGAGAGGGAGTATTTCAATACAATTAGACAGTGGGCCTTTTTGTTGATCAATCTCCATCGAAAGAGTACATTATTTTCACAATGATAATACATAACTCTATAGCTCCTTCCAGGACATTGATTGGTCCATGCACTGGCTTGCCGGACACACATGCATTACTTGAAGACTGACAGGATGGAATTCTGTGTGATATTTTATCAGTGCTGGTTTGCTATTTTAGTAAATTGCTGTGTGCCCACTGGGAGGAGAGCATGGCAATTGTGTTCCATAATATCTTTGCCACTTCATTTGGTAAAGCTACACTCATATTAAACCCTATTTCAGAAGAAATAATACAAATTACAGATTGATTCCTACCACCATATTTCATCAGCGGTTGCCTATGATAGCTTTTCATTGACTGTATTTCATACATATTTTTCATTGTTACCCTTAGGTTGGTGTTCCCAGAAACAAAAGAGTGGTAATTAAAACAAATAATTTGTGGGTCATTGCCAGGGTAATGCTTATGTTGCAATATGAAGGTTAAGCAACTCATTCCTTTCCATTTTGTCAGCAATTATTTTTCCATGTAAAACAAATCTGATCAACACTAACTTTAAAACTAGTTTTAGACATTTTCAAAATAAATATACAAATAAACAAGCAACAACAGTTTTTAACGGAAGATGGTTATTGTATGGATTTATGATGATGAATAAAATCATGCTGTATTACGCATGGAAAGCAGAAAGTAGGATCTTAAACATATTCAGAAACAAAAATTATCTATCCATAGCTATACCCCCTTATCGCTTTTGATGGTCTTGAGGGGCTGGAGCATATATGAATACAACAAAATCAAACAACACGTTTCCTCTGAGGGAATCTTTCTTTAGAGTTCCCATCCCATCAACTGTGATCTGCCCTACGCTGCAAGATTTGCAATAATGGTGCACTTATGTCTAATATTATTGTCTTATTTGTTATTATCATCACCATTACTTTAAGGTATTATATATTAATATATTATATATATAATATATTGAATGATATAAGTATAATAAGATGGAAAGTGACCTACCACTTGTGACAGTTTTCCTTTGGCAGCATCTGTGCCCCTTCTTTGTAGTGCTTCCCATCATTATCATAGCAGCCACAATTTTCCTGCGGCACACACTGCATTGTATCTTCTTCCAAATAAGATTGTTCAGGCGGGCAATTTGGATAGCAACCTTGAAAAGTTAAATGTTATTGTAAATTGCCGAACTAGCACCCAATAAGTACAGACAGGAAGTCTTGCCTACATCAAGTGAGAATCTCTGTGTGGTGAAAGAAAAGTAATTAGCACTAAGCACAATTGTGCCTAACCAGTGGGCTTCACTAGAAAACACAGAGCATGGTTTTCACTAAAAACCCTAAAAATACATACATTACAACTTTCATGTCATTTCTACCTTCTAGTGCTGGAATGTGATTGTAGCATGCTCCTGAGGGATTCCTGCATGTCTTCATACACGGTTTTCCACAAGGCTCATAGTGCCATTCGCACTCTCCATCAGGGTTGTAAAAATCACAGAACAGGGCTAATGAAACAAAAGACAGGAATATTAAAAAGATAATATATAAGATTGCCTGATTATTTATAACGTCTTCATAATAAAATTTGAATTCTGCTTTATTTGTAAATTATATATATTGTAAATGACTAATGTCAGATGGTGATTACAATCACATAGCTTTTTTGGTTTACCTCCTGAGAGAAACACAAATGAAACACTCACGGCAGATTGTAGGAGTCCTCCATTTCACGCAGGCTCCGGCCTCATTACAGGCTGCTGCGTAGGCTGCTACAGACGAGCAGAAACATTCACAATCTCCCCCTGTGTTGCAGGAACAAGTGTCTCTCACACAAGAATCATAATAGTTTTGTGGATCCACCTTTTTGAAAGAAAGCATTGTAAATGTAAGTAGAGTCGGGATTATATTCTGATTCCTAATTATACAGAGTATATACAAAAAATTTAGTTGAATGTTATTTGGCAGATTTCTTACCTTTGAATGGCAACCAGCAAATACTATACTATTGATAATGCTGCAGAATTTTAATGCCCATGCTTGCCTGTGTGAGTACAGACGGCAAGCATTTTTGTGTGTGTCAGCATTAGGGCAGGTAGGTGACACTTTCCAGCTGTTTCCAAAGTCAAGGGCTTCAACAACAACTTCTTTGCTTCTTGTGGTAAAATCGTTCTTGATATTCCCATCGTAATTCCCACAAAGACCACATATTTTTCCCTGGGATGAAATAAGATTGAGTTCATTTGTAAAATGGCAACCGTATTAACATTTACCTGAACGCCTGTATATCCCCTCACCCACCTTGAATGTGGGCTTGAGTTTGATCATGAGTGTTGTCTTCTTATTCCAAATGAGAACAAGACCATTCTTTGCCTCAATGACAAGGTAAATGCCCATAGTGTGGACTTTAAAGGGTATGTCCACACCTTTGCTTTGTTTGATAACTCTGAAATGTTCCTCTGAAAGAACAATTTCATTGTTCTGAAAGAAACAAAACATGCTTATTTGTAGCCCTGCAATATTATTTTCAGCTTAAAAAAAATATTCTGACTGCATATAATGGTGTTGTATACCCCTAGGTAGAGTTTGATAGCAGTGGAGCAGATGCTTTCAGTTGATCCACATGGAATGCTCTCAGTCAGGACCCGAAAGGTGCCGTTCATATTGTCCTCACAGTAATCCTGCAAGATGTTGATGTCAGTATTGCAAAACAAACTTTTGAAAAATTACAAAGTATATATATAAGTCTGCAATACCTGAGCGAAGACGTAGCCACAGTCCCCATTAAAGGAAAATTTCTTTTCATCAAAAGTTATGTAATGCCCTTCTCCATATATGGTACAGGTTCCATCACAATCGTGGTCTGTACATTCCCATTTTGTGCTTTTGCAGGTGCTATGATTTAAATAGATTGAGGGATTTCAAGTCAGTTATCCACAAAAACACACAACAGTGACCTGACACAGCTCGACATTAGCATGGAAAGAATAAATGGCTTACCAGGTATTGCAGTCCACAGTAACAGTCTGTCCAGAATGATAGGAATCTCCATTATATGTGCAGGGACAGTTCTCCTTCTTAATGCAGCCTCCTTTACCATCAGACAGCAGGTCAGCAGGACATACGCAGCCTGACATACACTGTGTACTGACCTATACAGTGTAACAGCAAATTATTGAACTTGCTGCTTTAATACATGTGTAGAATATTAAAAAACATTTATGAACCAGAACCAGAATATCAATCTTACACATTCTGTGTCCAGTATCTGGCAGCTTCTTTGGCACTCTGACCCCTTGTCATCTGGCTTTGCGCTTGAGCAGTTGAAGAAAATCATTGGCTCGGTGCATGCTGATGACAATGATAGTGTGTTACAAAGGACAACACTGTATGCTTGAGGTTGGTCGTACTGTGCTTTCTTATAGAATGATTACTATGAGGACCTGAGTGATTTGTACCTACATTCAGTTATTTGGGTTCCTGTACATTCTAGTTTTCCATTATGACATGAGCTGAAATACATAGAAAGACACGCCAGGTTAATTCTTACAAGTTTTTGTTCAATTTCTTGCTAAGCAAAAACAGTGGTCAGTGGACAAGTGGTTCCCAACTGGTTATGCCTTTGGATCTGCAATTCTCATTGTTTACACAGGTTTACTTGACAGGTTTACTTGACGGTTTGCAGGGAGCCGTTGACTTTTTAAGGACATATTAAGTGAAAAACACTTTTAAAATAAAAATACAAACAATTTTACTGTGCAGCGTGTAAATCGGCATAATAATAAGTAAAGTGCAATAAAGCATTTACTTTGCTGATCAAAATAAAGAGTGAAGTTGTTCACAGTAGACTTCCAAAAAGGCAAGCAAGGGCAAAACCAAATGTATTTTATTCCCTGTCATACATACGTCTGCTAAGCAGCGTCCATCTCTGCAATTAGCAGCAGAGATCTGCGAGGGACCATTATGATGTGCACGGGAAGCCAATTGTGAGAATCGGCAATTCAAAATATAAATAAAACACGGTCCCAGATAAAGATTACGCCTTAAAAGTTGACCCACAAATCCATTTTGTTCAGTTAAAATTAAATGCTTTAGGGGTGCTCTGATAATGACCTGACATTCCCTGACCTCTGGTGCATATCATACCCCATCACTCTCTCTTCTCATCTCTCTCTCTCATCGCTTTCATCAGCTGACTAATACAAGTCTAAAATAACCCCCAAATAATCATTAAAATATATTGTTCTGCTTTAATTTTACAATAAATATTGAAAAACTCACCATCTTTGTCCATGGACTTTGATGGAATGATCGTGGTGTACCAGCTCGTCTCCCATATGACAGGAGCAGTGTGAGGCTGACACACACTGTCCATTCTCGTTGAGGTAAGTTCCTTCAGCACAGCCGCAGCCGTCGAGCTGAGTAAATTCAACCTCACATGTTGAGTCTGACTGACTCAGAGAGCGGCAGGTGCGACCACAGCTTGTCATTTGGTAGCCATACACAAAAGTCGAAGGGCAGCCAGTCATGTATTTCTCTTTTGAAAGGAAACAGGTTCACTTTGTGTTTAAATATCATCAATAAATATGGACTTCATTTATTTCACATTTGATAGTTTAGGTTTAACTTACGGCACACAGTGTTCCTCCATCCATTCAATAAGACACCTTCAGCAGCACATGCATGGACATAAGAGGATACGGCAGCACACATGCACTCCTCACTGTTTTCACAGGCGCAGGTGTCATAAATACAAGACTGCAGAGAGAAGCAGAAACAAGCTTAATTGATAGATGCAATGTTAAATTGTTAAATAAGTACATACACACAAACATTAGACTGCATACAAAAATAAATCACTGCTTACAGCTTCATAGTCTTCTGGATTTATTACAGAATGGCACTTTGCAAAAATCTCTTTTGGGTCTGACAGCAAGGCGCACCAGTGTTTGGCATATTTCTCTACAAAGACAAATAAACATTTGGTAAAATGTTGTAAAAAAATGTGGTTTATTGGTAAATTGTTAAGAAGAATGATATAAAGATATGGAGTGCGATGACTGTGACCTACCCTTGGTTATGCTCAAAATACAGGGGTCCCCAAATATGTTTGTCACATCGGAGCAGATTGTTTTGGTCTTCCATGTGTTGACAAATGTCCCAGCCGTTCGCTCAGTCAGTCCGTTTGAGGTCTTGAAGTCATCAGCTTCCACATCATTAAAATCTCCACAAAGACCTGGATAAAGGTAATGCCACTTAATACTTGTACAATACTCTTTGCAAAAGGCAGATATTTTACACAATAATCAAAAGAAGTAAAACACACCCCTGAGTTTTCCCTTATTGGAAACACTGGCTTTGATGTAGACCTGCATAATGGGTGAAAGCTGAATCTCGAGGAGAAGCCCAACATTGGTGTGGATTACGATGAAGAATGTCGATGGGCTGAAGACTGTTATGTCATCTGGAAGGGAAAACATGTTCACATTGAATAAAGAGATTCATTTGAGCAAACTCGATTACATGTTGTGATATCATCGGAGAATTAGCACTAAAAAGAACCAACCACTCACCCGTGATAAGAGGGAGCTGGGTGTTCAGTTTGTTAAACAAAACCTTTCCATTAGCTTCAACTACAATCATCTGCAGTGGGAAAAAAGTTACAATATGTTAAAAACCTCAGGGTGAACCTTTCCAGCAGATGTGAAATGGAGAAAATTCTATAAAGTTCACTTTATTATGAATGAACCATAATATACTGTAATTGTACCATGTATTTAGGCAGTAGTAAGGTGACTGCAGACAGGCAAGTCGACTTCTCTGAATTTTTACATCTGACCAGGTTACCAAGGACGCTGAAAGCCCCATTAGTTTCCTAAAGTCAAGAAGATAAAAATGCACCTTAATTACAAACAGTTTGATTATTAAAAAGCAATGTAACGTTGCATTTGGATTAAAGGATGAATGAATTTAAGTTTAAATGCCTCACCTTGGAGAGAGCATAAGAGCAGTCTCCATGGAAAGAATAGGTTTTGTCATCATAGGTGGAGATGTGGCTGCCACCCAGCACGGAGCAGATGCCAGGACAGTCTAAACTCTCACAGTGCCACTGAGCCTGGGTACAGGTGCTGTCAACAGAGTTCAGTCAGTCCAACTAGACAGATCACCTTCAATGCACATGTTATGAACATTATATTGAAAATAGTGAGTAATTACCAATTTTGACATGTCCTTGAGTATGTTTCCCCTGATTTGTATGGCTTGCCATTGTGTAAGCAGGAGCATGTGTCAGCAGCAACACATCCCCTTTGTGTAATGTCATCAAAGACAGTCCCTTGGGAGAAACATGATGACACGATTAGTCTAGTCCGTAAAGTGAACTGTTCTACACAATGCAAACCCCATTAATAATTTGTGCATATGAATTAACAATATAGAAACAGATCTTATCCAAGATCAAAACAAAACTGCATTAAATCTAAGCACGTTGTTTACATTTCATTGTCCATGGCCTGACAGCTCTCTCTTGTAATACATTAGGCTCCTCAGTTGTATAAGTGCACCTCCGACTGCAGCCAAAGTTATTTACAACTGTAAAAACACGAGTGTTGAGAGGACAAGGACACATGTAATTAATGTGATAATCTCACTATATTAACATGACGTGATTGATTCAGTATTTGAAGGCAACTAAATACTTAAACATAAGTCCTAGCCTGCCGCTCGATTTATAACTTCAGCTTTTGTTGTTCCAACAACGTGACGGTAATTCAACAGCATGAGTTACTCATTTTGCAAAAGTCAAGACACAAATGAAGTAATTAGAGAGCATTAATGAATCCCCTGTGAATGGAAATAAACCCTCTGCTATCGGCTCGACTACAAACATGATCTGTGTTGGTTTTAATATCAGGGAACCTACCAGTTGGACAAAAGCATCCATCTAAGCAGTGATCCTCACACACTTGGCTTCTCTGGGGGTTGCTGCAGGTGTCAGTACAGGGACTACCGCATTCTTTATACTCCATGTTGAAAGGGCATGTTTTTGCTAATCAACACACAAAGAAAGTACAATTTAGAAACAGTGATTCTGATACAATTGCAGTAAAAAAGTCTAAGCTCAATTGTGTAAATGTTCTTACCACACAGTTTTGTAGTCTTCCATTCCTGTGGTACCCCGCCTGCATGAGCGCACTGATGAGAATACTCTGATGTTGTGGCACACAAGCATGAGGTAGAACTGTTACAGAGGCACAGGTCCTTCACACAGGCTTCGATGAAGGAGTCAGTGTCAATCAGCTTTTGACAGCTGAGGAATGCAGGTCCTGTCAGCAGGTTTGCACAGAGGTCTTTCTGTGGGGCAAATAATATGATGTATTTAAAATGTTTCCTACGCTATTGTTAAGTATAGAACTATGTGAAAGTCAAATCCATTTTTACATACTTGATTTTCACAGGTCTGTGTGGCGGGAAGGGAGATTCCTTCACACTCTTCCATAGGACCATTGACTTTCCAGGACTCCCCATAATATTCAAGAGATACAGACTCCCCTGTTTCTAAATGAAAAAGAGGTTTTAGCAAATGTGAAGAGTGATTTCTAACAGATTTCTGGGCTTTATTATTAAGTATTCACCTGTTTTGATTAACTCGTCGTAAACCTGGACTCCATTGTAGTCACCACACAGGCCACAGGTCTGATTCTTGAATTTTGTATCCAGCTCAACCTTAAAACCAGGTGAGAATTTGAGTTACAATAAGTTATTTAATTATGTACTTTATCATTCAAATATTATTTATACAAATGTGCAAATGTATGACGACATAATGGATACACATACCCAGAGGGAGTCTTTTTCATTCCACATCACGACCAAACCCAGCTTTGCCTCGATTTTCACGTAGGAGACGGCTCTTTCAATTGAAATGCCAACCTGTCTGAATGGTATGGTGACACTATAGAGAAAGGGGGATAAGACATTAACCATCACTGGAACCAGATCATCAGCTGGTAATGAAAAGTCACATTATCAACACATTAACTCACTCCTCTTGCCCAAGTAATATGACAGAAGGAGGAGGAAACATTATGTAAGGGTATATTTATAGGAGCAGCGGAGTATAAAGTCAGTTTGTAGACATGTGATGTAATGATTTCAAGCCTAGACCCTAGTTCTAATCTGCCTTTACTAATGGAAATGCTGGAATTGTATGGGGTATATTCAGGGTATGTCCTTAACAAAACCCAGATTTTAAGTGACTATGACTATGGAGTTTTATTTAATGGATACACCAATACAGACATTGCTTGGTTGGGTTGGTAAGGAGAAGAAAATATCATAAACTATGAGTTACTGGGGGAATTTCTGAAAGTGTGGGTGGAAGTGGTTAAAAAGAGATGAAATTACTTTGATGGCTGGCATATGACCCCATCAAGACTATTCTGCTATCACTTTCATGTGCAAGATGTGATTATTTTGTAAAATGGTAGAAGGTTCTAACCCAAGGGAATCAACAAATGTTATTAATATATTAATCCATGGACTGAAAAGGGACACTAAAGATTACAAGAAACAATGATGGAAAAAAGATCTGGACATTAAAATAACTATAGTCATGTGGCTAAATGCTTTGAAAACACTCTTGTCCTTTTCCAACTCCAAAACTTGGGGGGACTTCTGATGGAAAAACGTTATTCCCTTTTTTTATAACTCCCAAACAGAAGTCCAAATAAACTGTTTTTAATATATGCTGCTGGAGGGAATCTGGAGAAATAATGGTTGATTATGCTCATGTTTTTTTGGTCTTATTTATTTATTATATAAACTTTCTGGAAGGATGTAGCTTCTCAAAAACATGTTTTTTAATTTGACATTCACATCCCTCTTTCTTGGACATATCCCTGATAAGATAAGTAAAGATGATACTTAACTCCCAAGTAAAAAGGCCATTACAAAATACTGGCTCTTTATTAAACACCTACATCTTCTATAACAGTTAACCTACTCCATACAACTCAAAAAACAATTCGGAGAACAACGGTGGTGTGCTCATTTAGCTAATGAGACAGATCTTTCATAACTATTTGATGTACCATGTGCTATATTTTATTTTATATGCGGCAAGTTTGCCTTGATTTACTGATCCCATTACTTCATATTTGTTTGGTTTCTTATTTGCTTGTTGCTTACTGTTCTCATAATGCGACAAATCGTCATAAATAAAAAGTTTAAAAAAGCAAAAACCAGACTCACGGCTCATCATTGACTTTGATGGAAGTCTTGGCTAATTCCACAACGTCCCCATCCAGTTTCATCACGACCTTTTTAATGGTGATGGACCCATTCATCTCCTGCCGTTGGAACTGAATACTGAAACTTTCGTAGCTTCCTCTACACTGGGACGCAAGGATGTAGTTGCAGGTCGAGGGAAACTGGAAGAAATCTCCATCGAAAGTCTTAAAGTGATATTTTCCCCATGTACTGCAGATCTGGTCATTGTGAGCGGGTCTCACTTCTTGATTAAGGACAAAAAACACATGCATTACACTGTAGTTCAAACTGTACATGACTTTTAGGTTTGTTATCCTTCATCTTTGAAAAAAAGAATTATACCTTGAATTACTGGCATTTTGGTAACCGTCTGAACCATGACTGAAAAATGAAAAGACACATTATCAATAATATTAGACAAAAGCAAACTGTATATATTTGTATTATCCAGCACACACAATAAGGTTGGATTTGATATAGGCAGCTCTCTTTGTGTGCCATTGACTGTACATACCCGTGCTGGCTGCTAGTTGTCCAAGGTAGAGGACGAGCCATGGTATTACCCATTCAAGTAGTATCCTGGTTGTTTCCATGATCTTTGAGTCGTCCCTGTCCTGACAGGGATGGTTGAGCTAACTGGTCCCTCACTACCAATGTCATGTTATATAGTTAATAGCGTGTTTGCAGTTAAGGAGGGGTAAAGGAGTCAACCATTGTTGTTTTGATATCTGAGATCACACCCTATATAGATATACTGTATGAGGATGAAGCATCCTGAAGAGGATGCTTCATCCTTATACAGTATATGTGTCGTAAAGCATCCTAACACTCTCACTCTAAGTTTCCATAACTCTATTTGGATGTTGATCTTTCTTAAACATGAACATACATTCTAGATATAGGAATCATCTTTTAAATTCAACTAACATATAGTTTCAGTTGTTTTATACACTGCACTGTATGCTTTAATTATGGAATACCTTTTATTCATGTCCTGTTTATTGAGAGGGGAAGATTAGTATGTATGCATACTCAAACAAGAATTGTGTACTTTTCTTACTGATGCATATCATTTAAAGCTGCGGGTTAAACCTCTGTGTCTGTTGAGTACATTTATAACTGACTTTCTTATATACTTGAGGCCAATATATACTTGAATTTTTAAATGGGTGCTTACATTCAAGCACATTCCTTTTTCTCGAATTTCATGTCGGCCTTTGTTGTGCTTATAGAATAGGAAACCACCGTTTCAAATGTCTAAAGTGTTGGCAATATTTATTATAGATTAATAAGTGTTTCTAAATTCCTGCTTTCATTCATTCAAGATAGATTAACATTTTCATACAAACCTTTTTAGTTTTGTCGTAGATTTCAGTCCCACAGTCCCCCAAAAGAATATTGCTCTGTTGTCCAACTGTGGGATAA
Organism: Cyclopterus lumpus; assembly: GCF_009769545.1. Taxonomy (NCBI): domain Eukaryota; kingdom Metazoa; phylum Chordata; class Actinopteri; order Perciformes; family Cyclopteridae; genus Cyclopterus; species Cyclopterus lumpus. The sequence goes on along the minus strand of NC_046971.1, from coordinate 10,151,188 downwards.
TTGTGGCGCTGTAAAAGATGAAGGCACAACCCTGTAAAAACAATTACTAATAACATATATTATTAATTATATTGTAACCAAGTGGAACTGACTGGGAGAATGATTGGGTCCGCTGGACTGGTAATGGGGAGCACGGGCCCTGATAAGGTGATGAAGTGCACCTGCTGGAAAATCGGGTTTCTTATCTGTGTCTCTCCGCCGTCACATGCAAGTTGTGCCGAGACTCCGTCCACTTTCTCTCTCGCAACAAGCCAAGACGTAGCGTGGGGCCGCATTATACGGTGGTCGGGCGTCATACGGGCGTCGGGAGTTCAGTGTCTGGGAGGCTGTTTTCAGGTATCTATTTATAGTTGAATTGTTTTTCTTTATGTATTTGTGTGCTAGAGGAATTGGCTACAATGAAATATGTAATGTTGTATTTGTGTTTTAGAGAGCTTCCTGAGCAGTGCACCCAATCGTAGCTTGGGGGCGAATCCAAGAGAGGATGCTGGGTTGCTAGGATGCTACATTTTCATAAGAACGCTGTTCTTGAGTGTACCTGCTTTCACAGTGTTTGAACCAGGTCTCTGTGGCGAAGGGGTGCTACAATATAAAAACAACAACAACGGCCACACCCTAATTTCTACCCGTATGTGTTGAAGACATAACGAGAGTTGCACCTTTTGATAAATTAATAAATACACTCTCTACATTGGCAGTTACTTTGAAACTCGGTCTCAGCATATCTTATCTGATATGAGTCTGCCAGGTGGCACACACCAAAGAGAGAGAATGGTGATTAGCATGTGTAGCCTGTCTCAATAAATGTTGTAATCTAAAAGTCTTTTCACTGCCACAAGCAAACTATATTATTAGATATAATGACATTATTCCTGAGACCAAAGGAGTGAAGGCACAGAAAACACATTGTCAAGTAATTTGTTGTGTCAGACTAATACAAAACTAAACAGCAGACAGACTCACCAAATGTTCTGATGATGTTGATTTCAAATATGTTGGGCATTCTGGGAAAAAAAAACTAAAAAAAGATGTTGTACACATTGAATAAAGGTGCTGCAATCTCACATCACTTTGTCTTCAGCCTGCAGATATCTTTGCACTTGTATTAGTCTCAAAGACTTTTGAAACAAGATACAGGCTTGTGCACCTTATTGGTCCTGGGCTCAACTTCCTATGGATGGAGATCTACATGTTGCACATAGTATATGTAAACAGCAGCACACATCTGGATCATGTAGTTAATTGAAATTATCCTGAAATGTACTATTAATAAAGAAATCATATTAGGTATCACTTTTCACACACAGAAGTTATCTTAAAAGGAACCCTTCAGGAAAACAAATGCTCAATTAGAGCAAGAAGAGTTAAGTCTTATGTTGTTTCCCTGATAATGTCTCTCTTGTGAAAAAAATATACTCAAAGTCCTAGACATAATACTATGAAAATTAGGTAGCAACATCTCCATCGACCTTTAGCATTACTCTGAGTATGTTTGCGAACCTTCTTAACGTACTGTATCTCAGAAGTTACACAAAAAAATATATCTACATACAGTTTACATACAGTAAGATAAATAAAAACTGGTTGAAGCACAGGGAAGGCACACTGGGGTAAGCTCATAGTAGCCTACATATAAACTAGAGCAAGGGTGGGCAAACCACGGTCCGCGAGTAGGCCTATTATGAATTATAAATTATAGTAAAGACCGCTGTAACGCTTCGTACCCTCGGGGCTGCGTGTGCGCGCTCCTGCAGCAGAACACGGCAGGTTAAAGAGCGGCGTCACGCTTTCTGCTGCAGGAGAGCGCGGAGCAATACATGAGCATTAAGAAACATCGATGCTGGTCTGTTGCCGTCATCGTGCTTCAGGAAACTCAAGTCGGGAACGGAGAAGCGTCACAGCGCCGTGTGCCGTGCTTTCTGCTGTTCTTATTGGCTTTTACTTCCAATTCATATTGGTTCACATAAACACTCTCCATCAGGGGCGTCGTTAGGCCTATTTTAGGGGGGCTACAGAATGTGTCTGTCTGTAGTTGTTAACGAGTGTTACCTGCTTACATTCAGGTTTACCTGTAAGTCCAGGTAGTTACAGGATGTGTCTGTCGGTAGTTGTTAACTAGTGTTACCTGCTTACATTCAGGTTTACTTGAGGTAAATGAAAGGGAAGTTAGAAACTGTCTCCAGTGAGCGAGTGTGAACAAGCGAATTCGAAATACAAGAAATAACTATCGACATCTCTCTATTCTTTGCATTAATATAGATTATTATAATGTTTTTTTTCCATTGAATGGTATATTTGACACTGAACTAGTTTATCTTTATCTCAGTGATAGTGTCCAAATGAGCATAAAATATCACTATGACCCTGAAATTCTGTCTCTTGTGTTATCATATACTGAATGCAAGCAAAACTACAGAGCAAAATCACACTATTTCTGATAGATTGAACCAATCTATGAACTGTCAGAAACAATGGATATCAGGGGTCCCAAGAAAAATTTGCTGCGCGCTGTGCACACACACATTCACCAGGGTGACACTCTCCCCCCTTTCTTGGAATCCTACAAACGCGCCTGCTCTCCATCCATCTGATACTGGCCCGGCCCGTCTGTCAAATTTTAAAAGTCAATGTGGCCCCTGAGCCAAAAAGTTTGCCCACCCCTGATATAGAGACAAACTGGCACATAACAAGGAGCAATCCTGCCTCAGATAAGACTATTCCCATCTGCCCTTTCTGTTTACTCAAGTGACAAAACACCATAAAAAGCACAGAGGAGTAAATAAAACAAACAATTTATGGTTGTACGTTTGACATTTGCTGAAATTTGATTATATTTTTCTGAGCAGTAAGAAAAGCGCAGACACACATTACATAGCACATCGACCAAGCTCAGACCACAACAATATGTGACTAGAAAGTTTTACCATAATGATCTTAGTCATTGCAAAACTTGCACTGTATATTACTCAGACCCAGGTAACTTTATCTTAAAATTCTGGTGGAGACCCCAAAGTTTACTAAAATACAAATACGTCTGGTGCAGCAACAACAATCTTTAGTTTGAAAATGTCACTCAATGTAAACTTGGCTTCCATGAAAATCTGGAACAACCTCACACAGATTACAAAGTGTTCAAGTCACGGTGAAATTAATATTTTCCAACATACAATATAGATGAATTAAGATGCAATAAAATAAAATATATTTTCATGGAAGTTTGTTAACTAGGTCTGCTGTGTGGTTTCTATGCATCTGTCTTTCTTCTAATTGTATTCTGGTCAGCTGCATGCTGTGTTGCTGATCAGGATGATGGATAAGACACTTCTTGGCATGAACAGTTTCACTCATAAACATTGATTCATTCACATCTATCATATTCAAGCATGCACAACATAATTACTCGACACAAACGCTGTATGTTGTCTCAGCTCCCCCACCACCCTAACCTTCTCATCTTATTTGATGTTTTAAGTGATGTTGATTTAACTAAATTGTAATGATCTGCTAAGTTCTTTCAGCAGAATCATCATGCCTGCTTGATTAATTGAGAGCTCCCTCAAAGATCTTTTCCGTCAAATCTAACTTTACTAACACTTGCTATTAACGGTCCACTCCATGAAACATCGAACAAACAATGTCATATTAATGTAAGCGCATCAAACCTACACTCCTTTCCATTTCAGCACTCTCACATTGTAGCACACACTGACAAATGTGAAGTGCCACTTACTCAAAGAAATCTAGGTAACAACTTCCACATGGATATTCTTAGTAATTAGTTGCATTTTATTAATATATTATAATATATTTTCATCATAAAGCTTAACAAATATATTTGCTTATCAAAATGAGTAAACATAATTACAAAACAACAATTTCTTGTAGAATTGAAACATATAATCAAGGTAATAATTACATGGCCAAAAAGTCATTATTTTCAGTGCGGGCTGTTTAGGTTGCATCAACAGTTCAGAAGTCCACCCATCTCACTCTCCACCTACAGTCACCTAATCTACTGGACCATTGTCAAGATGCTGGATTCTGCTGGATTCAGTGATATTTTTCACTTTGCCAGACATGTTTTATTTAATTCAAAATTATAGTATACTCTCTCATTAAGAATGATTTTTTTTGCCTGTGTACAGTTAAAAATACATGTATTTTTATTTGTACTATATTTGAATAACGATGAAGACAAAAAGAAGTGTGTAAGTAGTAACAGCAAAACACGGAAACAATAAGCAAACAATAGAGGTTGGCACAAAGAAAATAGAAGAGATGAGACATAAACAGTGTTCATATTTTTATTTGATTCATTTATAAATATACTCTCTACAAAGGTAATTGCTTTGTAAAAGATTTAATGATTGTTAAAACAATATGGGAATACATTTTTACATTCCACATCCATTAATGTGATGACAGATGTTTTATTACACCAGTGTTGCGCTTCGCCTCCTGCGAACATGTTGTGCAGTAGGGCTGGTGCAGTCTGTGTGGCCACAGCCACAGTCTTCCACATGGGTGTATAAAAAGGGAACCACATCTCCATTCAGGCAGTGCAGGTCAACAGTGAGATTGCTGGAGCGTGTCTCCCTACAGCAGGAGCAAGAATGCTCCAAAGTAGCAGCTTTGGAGTACCTGAAGAAAGCAGAGGCAGGGTTGGTTAGGTCAGGTAGGTTTTCGAATATCCAGAGGAATGACAAATATAAGTGACATTCTTACCTGGTGAAAGTGTTGCAGGATCCTTCACAATATGGCATATCTACCTCGTGGTTAGACTGACAGCTTTTGAGCCTAACATACATTTTCATGGGTATTAACTTGCAGGCCTTCTCCCTCTCCACGCCTTTTCAAAAGAGACCCACAATTAGCTGGATTTCATATAGGTACCTTTTCATACCTTTTACCCAAAAGTAAAGAAAATGTCATACTCACATGTCGGACAACAACCATTTGCTGCACTCTGAATTGTGCCCTGAGGAGGTCAAAATTAGTGTTAACATTTGCTCTGACATACACAGACAATCCAGATTCATTTGTTTAAAGATATAAGTGGTACTTACTGGTTGGCAGTTGTTCTGCTGGAATGGCGGGCAGACAATTTGTGACTCGAACGTTGTTAAAGTATCACCGACCTTAATACAGGTGTAATACTGACACTTATTCTTCGGTGGTGACCAGGTATCTCCTGGCTGGAGAGCAGTGAGATGGATGCACACACACACACACACACACACACACACACACACACACGGATATCAAAATTGACATACTGAAGCTATTTAACATTATCATGTGGAGTCACAGTCAACACAGATGATGTAACTTACATTCAAGAGGCTCTTGGTATCATTAACGCTGACAACACATTGTGTCTGTACACACTTCCCACAGCATTCATTTCCATCAGCGTCCAGATATTCATATCCCTGAGAGAAAGGGGGAGATTTTTTTTATATTCATATTTTCATTTTCTGAGAACAACGACTTGTATTGTGTGTATACATATAATGGTTGGAATTTCTCTTACCATGTCACAGTTCGTTTGACATTTCTGCAACTCACACTTTATCTTGAATAAATGAGAATCGGGGTCCATCTCATTGCTACAGGTACAATCCTGACAATGAAACCCAGGAACTGAAGAGCCGGGCTAGCAGAAAAAGAAGAAATGTATTCCTTGTCTTTTTAGCCACATCAACAAATTTAACAAACAAAAGTGATATATTTCCATACATTTCGTATTTACCTGGTATTCAGAGTTTTTGTGGACACAAACTCTTTTAGGCTCTAGAAAAGAGCAAGATGTTGGGAATTAAAAACGTGTCACTATTATCATTAGGTTTTCATATAAATTCAAACTATGAATGAATGCGCTTACCACATGTAAGTTCTGCACAGCATTTTCCCTCAGGAACACTGACAACTGGCCTATACCCTACCAGACAGTTCATGTTGTAGACTGGGCAGTTCTTGCTTTGACATTCTGTGGAGATAATATTACATTCATAGTAAATAAGATCATTATATTATATAACATTCTGAAAACTCTGAAGGACAAATGTGCATTGATACTAAATGACTTACGGCAAACAAAGTTAGAACAGCAGGAGTCTGACGGATTAGTTTGGTTGACGAGAACAAACCCAGGGTCAGTGCAGTTTGCTCTAGGTGGTGTTGGACATGCCTTCGGTTTGCAAGTCACAGTCTTGGTGGACTCCTCACAGATGCAGTTTTGGCATTTGTACTCAAACTTCTCATTTAGCTAAAAGAATAAATCACAATTGTGACTCCATCCTCTCTTGAAGGTAAACAGCACAGGTTAGATTTGAACTTATCATGAATAAAAGACTCACCTCACGGGGAATGCCCTCAGGATCCAGACATCCTGTTGGAAAATGAGCACTTCATGATTGATATGATATGTTCATCTCAATGATAAGCCTTGAGAGTATACACCACACTTACCACACTTATCTACACATATGCTAGACTCTTTGTTGAAGAGTTTCATTCCATCAGGACAAAAGCAGCCCTCGGTAGTGTAGTTCATGGTTGGTTCATTAGGACTGTAATATTGAATCGTCAACAAAGAACAGTTAGTTTACAGTTTTTCTGACAGATCTTTAAAACATAGCTAATTCAATATTATGTAATATAATACTACTTATTGGTAACAAGAAATATATATTGCCTCGATCCATTTTGATCTTCGTCTCAGGAAATGCTAATGTACACAATGAACTGCAAAATGTACACACCTCGTTTTTGTTTAAACTTACTTGTCTTCACAGGTGGGTTGTTCTGCAGGACCACATGGCTTGTAAACTTTGTTTGACGGGCAGTTATTTGCTGTCAGTGAAGAAAAGAACTCAATTAGTTGTTTTGAAAATACATACTTCCTACCTACTGTATGTAATAAAATGCAAAGCAGCCTGTTTAATGTGTGCTAGATGTAACTAAAGTACATTAAACAAGTTACCATGTTTGATTGCACTGATCTTAGCATTTACAGTTAAGAATAATTAGGGGTTGCCTACCACACACGCTGGTGTGGTGCCTCCAGTGCAGACAAACTCCCGCCTGAGCACAGGCAGCAGAGTAAGTCTGCAAACTTGTGCACTCCACTGCTGGGTTAGTAACATGGCAGCTATCAAAAACACAACCTTGGTAGAAATGGTCAGGAGAGACAAAGGGATGGCACGCTGCAAAGAGACTGTGAAAGTAAAACAAAATTGAAAAATATGTTTTAATATGTTATACTTATGGGGTTGAATGTGTACTACTACAAAATATTAGATAATGTGTACCTGCTATTAATCATGTGACATATGGAGTCTGGAATGCATGGAGTAAAGGTTGGTGGAGGTCCAGGTATATTGGTGGGCAGTACAGATGGTATGTGGCAGTTGGGTTGGTAAATGTGTTTTGCAGGCCAATAGTCAGCCATCACTGCACAGTTTTCTACTAACTTGCCTCCAGGCAGCTTGCAGTCATCAGCCTGGTTGTTATTGCATGTTCCTGATGGTAGTCACAAAGCAGTTTAAATTACAGTCAAATTAAAGGATTTGCCAATATGGCCACAGGTGAAAAATATGTTCTTACCACAATGGCCCTGTGTGTTATTGCCAAAATATTGATATGGAAGGGTGACACTAAAGCCAGTTATTCCAAATGTGATGACCACTTTTAGGCGAGGGATCTCCAAAACCAAGTTAATGCCAGAATCCAAGATTTTAACACCTTGATGTGAATAAGGTAGTTTCAGACGGATTCCATTTTTCAGTGCCTATGGGAAAAAAATAAATACACTATATGATGAAAAAAAATATTCTGTACTATGACGTAAGGACTATTTCATATACATTGACAGTGATAATCTACTTAAATTAGCCCGATGAGATTTTCTGAACATACAATTAAACTTTATTATGACTATATATTTGCTTACCTCCAACTGTGCTGCTCCAAGAAGGTTATAATTTATAAGTGCGACAATTTCTGATTGGTACGATATAATTATTGATCGTGGACAAGAAACATCTTCAGTGGGATCACAATATACATTCTCAATATAAATGTTCAAATTATGTATTGGTAAAATCTCTTCCATTAAGACGTAAGTACATTTTCCTTGATAACTGTAGTATAATCCATCAAATGTGATGTAATGAGGATCTCCCCAGCCTTCACAAACACCTGAAAAGGAACAAAACAATCAGTTAAAAATGTCAAATTTACTTATAAGAGAAACGCAAAAGTAAATAAATATGTCATGCACCCTTTTAACCACAAAATGGCTTACAGTCACAAGCGTAATGCTGGCAGCAGCGGTACTCATCATACACAAGAACTGGGTTCTTTCCATTGGTACAATTGATCTTCTCAAGGGGTGGACATTCATATGGAATTATTTCAATTGTATTATTCTCAATGCATCTGGCCATGGTGCAGTTGCACAATAAGAAGGTCTCATTTTGCTGATGTAAAGAGAAAAAAGGGGACATATTTAAAGTATTTTGCCATGAATGGAATTTTGTTTGAATGTGGAAGATACATTAAGATTCTTACTGCAACATTCCATTCAGGGCAGGTATGATTAGGAGTTGTGGTAGTGGGTGTAGGAATGGTTGTGGTACCGCAGGCGACAGTCTTGTTGTGAATCTCACAAATATCAGAACATATCATAGTGAGACATACACCTGATCCAATATGTTCCATGTCGAATATTACATCCCCTAAAGGTCGGGAAAAAAAGATAAATAATCGATTAAACAGTGGAAGGCTGCAAAACAAAGACTGAGAACTCATTGTTACGATCAAAGACATTTTAATTAATTCTTTTCTTACCTGGACTATAATGCTTTCCATTAACTATGCAGTAGCATGGAGAAGTGGGAGAGATAAGGGGGGCAGTTGATTGAGGCACTGATGTTACCAACGTGGGACCAGTCACAAGCTCTTCAGTTGTAGTAGTAGATTCAGTTGTTGTGGTTGTAGATTTGGGGGTTGTTTTGGTTGGCTCCTGGGTTGTAGTTGTAGGTTCAGTTGGTGGGGTTGTAGATGTTGTGGTTGTGGTTGGCTCTTTGGTTGTGGTAGTAGTAGTTTCAGTTGGTGGGATTGTAGATTTTGGAGTTGTGTTGGGCTCTTTAGTTGTAGTAGTAGATTTAGTTGTTGTGGTTGTAGATTTGGGGGTTGTTGTTGTTGGCTCCTCGGTTGTAGTTGTAGATTCAGTTGGTGGGGTTGTAGATGTTGTGGTTGTGGTTGGCTCTTTGGTTGTGGTAGTAGTAGTTTCAGTTGGTGGGATTGTAGATTTTGGAGTTGTGTTGGGCTCTTTAGTTGTAGTAGTAGATTTAGTTGTTGTGGTTGTAGATTTGGGGGTTGTTGTTGTTGGCTCCTCGGTTGTAGTTGTAGATTCAGTTGGTGGGGTTGTAGATGTTGTGGTTGTGGTTGGTTCTTCGGTTGTGGTAGTAGTAGGTTCAGTTGGTGGGATTGTAGATTGTGGAGATGTGATGGGCTCTTTAGTTGTAGTAGTAGATTCAGTTGTTGTGGTTGTAGATTTGGGGGTTGTTTTGGTTGGCTCCTGGGTTGTAGTTGTAGGTTCAGTTGGTGGGGTTGTAGATGTTGTGGTTGTGGTTGGCTCTTTGGTTGTGGTAGTAGTAGTTTCAGTTGGTGGGATTGTAGATTTTGGAGTTGTGTTGGGCTCTTTAGTTGTAGTAGTAGATTTAGTTGTTGTGGTTGTAGATTTGGGGGTTGTTGTTGTTGGCTCCTCGGTTGTAGTTGTAGATTCAGTTGGTGGGGTTGTAGATGTTGTGGTTGTGGTTGGCTCTTCGGTTGTGGTAGTAGTAGGTTCAGTTGGTGGGATTGTAGATTGTGGAGATGTGATGGGCTCTTTAGTTGTAGTAGTAGATTCAGTTGTTGTGGTTGTAGATTTGGGGGTTGTTGTGGTTGGCTCCTCGGTTGTAGTTGTAGGTTCAGTTGGTGGAGTTGTAGATTGTGTGGTTGTGGTTGGCTCTTTGGTTATGGTAGTAGTAGGTTCAGTTGGTGGGATTGTAGATTGTGGAGATGGGATGGGCTCTTTTGTTGTAGTAGTAGATTCAGTTGTTGTGGTTGTAGATTTGGGGGTTGTTGTGGTTGGCTCCTCGGTTGTAGTTGTAGATTCAGTTGGTGGGGTTGTAGATGTTGTGGTTGTGGTTGGCTCTTCGGTTGTGGTAGTAGTAGGTTCAGTTGGTGGGATTGTAGATTGTGGAGATGTGATGGGCTCTTTAGTTGTAGTAGTAGATTCAGTTGTTGTGGTTGTAGATTTGGGGGTTGTTTTTGTTGGCTCCTGGGTTGTAGTTGTAGGTTCAGTTGGTGGGGTTGTAGATGTTGTGGTTGTGGTTGGCTCTTTGGTTGTGGTAGTAGTAGTTTCAGTTGGTGGGATTGTAGATTTTGGAGTTGTGTTGGGCTCTTTAGTTGTAGTAGTAGATTTAGTTGTTGTGGTTGTAGATTTGGGGGTTGTTGTTGTTGGCTCCTCGGTTGTAGTTGTAGATTCAGTTGGTGGGGTTGTAGATGTTGTGGTTGTGGTTGGCTCTTCGGTTGTGGTAGTAGTAGGTTCAGTTGGTGGGATTGTAGATTGTGGAGATGTGATGGGCTCTTTAGTTGTAGTAGTAGATTCAGTTGTTGTGGTTGTAGATTTGGGGGTTGTTGTGGTTGGCTCCTCGGTTGTAGTTGTAGGTTCAGTTGGTGGAGTTGTAGATTGTGTGGTTGTGGTTGGCTCTTTGGTTATGGTAGTAGTAGGTTCAGTTGGTGGGATTGTAGATTGTGTAGATGGGATGGGCTCTTTTGTTGTAGTAGTAGATTCAGTTGTTGTGGTTGTAGATTTGGGGGTTGTTGTGGTTGGCTCCTCGGTTGTAGTTGTAGATTCAGTTGGTGGGGTTGTAGATGTTGTGGTTGTGGTTGGCTCTTCGGTTGTGGTAGTAGTAGGTTCAGTTGGTGGGATTGTAGATTTTGGAGTTGTGTTGGGCTCTTTAGTTGTAGTAGTAGATTTAGTTGTTGTGGTTGTAGATTTGGGGGTTGTTGTTGTTGGCTCCTCGGTTGTAGTTGTAGATTCAGTTGGTGGGGTTGTAGATGTTGTGGTTGTGGTTGGTTCTTCGGTTGTGGTAGTAGTAGGTTCAGTTGGTGGGATTGTAGATTGTGGAGATGTGATGGGCTCTTTAGTTGTAGTAGTAGATTCAGTTGTTGTGGTTGTAGATTTGGGGGTTGTTTTGGTTGGCTCCTGGGTTGTAGTTGTAGGTTCAGTTGGTGGGGTTGTAGATGTTGTGGTTGTGGTTGGCTCTTTGGTTGTGGTAGTAGTAGTTTCAGTTGGTGGGATTGTAGATTTTGGAGTTGTGTTGGGCTCTTTAGTTGTAGTAGTAGATTTAGTTGTTGTGGTTGTAGATTTGGGGGTTGTTGTTGTTGGCTCCTCGGTTGTAGTTGTAGATTCAGTTGGTGGGGTTGTAGATGTTGTGGTTGTGGTTGGCTCTTCGGTTGTGGTAGTAGTAGGTTCAGTTGGTGGGATTGTAGATTGTGGAGATGTGATGGGCTCTTTAGTTGTAGTAGTAGATTCAGTTGTTGTGGTTGTAGATTTGGGGGTTGTTGTGGTTGGCTCCTCGGTTGTAGTTGTAGGTTCAGTTGGTGGAGTTGTAGATTGTGTGGTTGTGGTTGGCTCTTTGGTTATGGTAGTAGTAGGTTCAGTTGGTGGGATTGTAGATTGTGGAGATGGGATGGGCTCTTTTGTTGTAGTAGTAGATTCAGTTGTTGTGGTTGTAGATTTGGGGGTTGTTGTGGTTGGCTCCTCGGTTGTAGTTGTAGATTCAGTTGGTGGGGTTGTAGATGTTGTGGTTGTGGTTGGCTCTTCGGTTGTGGTAGTAGTAGGTTCAGTTGGTGGGATTGTAGATTGTGGAGATGGGATGGGCTCTTTAGTTATAGTAGTAGATTCAGTTGTTGTGGTTGTAGATTTGGGGGTTGTTGTGGTTGGCTCCTCGGTTGTAGTTGTAGATTCAGTTGGTGGGGTTGTAGATGTTGTGGTTGTGGTTGGCTCTTCGGTTGTGGTAGTAGTAGGTTCAGTTGGTGGGATTGTAGATTGTGTAGATGGGATGGGCTCTTTTGTTGTAGTAGTAGATTCAGTTGTTGTGGTTGTAGATTTGGGGGTTGTTGTGGTTGGCTCCTCGGTTGTAGTTGTAGATTCAGTTGGTGGGGTTGTAGATGTTGTGGTTGTGGTTGGCTCTTCGGTTGTGGTAGTAGTAGGTTCAGTTGGTGGGATTGTAGATTGTGGAGATGTGATGGGCTCTTTAGTTGTAGTAGTAGATTTAGTTGTTGTGGTTGTAGATTTGGGGGTTGTTGTTGTTGGCTCCTCGGTTGTAGTTGTAGATTCAGTTGGTGGGGTTGTAGATGTTGTGGTTGTGGTTGGCTCTTTGGTTGTGGTAGTAGTAGTTTCAGTTGGTGGGATTGTAGATTTTGGAGTTGTGTTGGGCTCTTTAGTTGTAGTAGTAGATTTAGTTGTTGTGGTTGTAGATTTGGGGGTTGTTGTTGTTGTTGGCTCCTCGGTTGTAGTTGTAGATTCAGTTGGTGGGGTTGTAGATGTTGTGGTTGTGGTTGGTTCTTCGGTTGTGGTAGTAGTAGGTTCAGTTGGTGGGATTGTAGATTGTGGAGATGTGATGGGCTCTTTAGTTGTAGTAGTAGATTCAGTTGTTGTGGTTGTAGATTTGGGGGTTGTTTTTGTTGGCTCCTGGGTTGTAGTTGTAGGTTCAGTTGGTGGGGTTGTAGATGTTGTGGTTGTGGTTGGCTCTTTGGTTGTGGTAGTAGTAGTTTCAGTTGGTGGGATTGTAGATTTTGGAGTTGTGTTGGGCTCTTTAGTTGTAGTAGTAGATTTAGTTGTTGTGGTTGTAGATTTGGGGGTTGTTGTTGTTGGCTCCTCGGTTGTAGTTGTAGATTCAGTTGGTGGGGTTGTAGATGTTGTGGTTGTGGTTGGCTCTTCGGTTGTGGTAGTAGTAGGTTCAGTTGGTGGGATTGTAGATTGTGGAGATGTGATGGGCTCTTTAGTTGTAGTAGTAGATTCAGTTGTTGTGGTTGTAGATTTGGGGGTTGTTGTGGTTGGCTCCTCGGTTGTAGTTGTAGGTTCAGTTGGTGGAGTTGTAGATTGTGTGGTTGTGGTTGGCTCTTTGGTTATGGTAGTAGTAGGTTCAGTTGGTGGGATTGTAGATTGTGTAGATGGGATGGGCTCTTTTGTTGTAGTAGTAGATTCAGTTGTTGTGGTTGTAGATTTGGGGGTTGTTGTGGTTGGCTCCTCGGTTGTAGTTGTAGATTCAGTTGGTGGGGTTGTAGATGTTGTGGTTGTGGTTGGCTCTTCGGTTGTGGTAGTAGTAGGTTCAGTTGGTGGGATTGTAGATTTTGGAGTTGTGTTGGGCTCTTTAGTTGTAGTAGTAGATTTAGTTGTTGTGGTTGTAGATTTGGGGGTTGTTGTTGTTGGCTCCTCGGTTGTAGTTGTAGATTCAGTTGGTGGGGTTGTAGATGTTGTGGTTGTGGTTGGTTCTTCGGTTGTGGTAGTAGTAGGTTCAGTTGGTGGGATTGTAGATTGTGGAGATGTGATGGGCTCTTTAGTTGTAGTAGTAGATTCAGTTGTTGTGGTTGTAGATTTGGGGGTTGTTTTGGTTGGCTCCTGGGTTGTAGTTGTAGGTTCAGTTGGTGGGGTTGTAGATGTTGTGGTTGTGGTTGGCTCTTTGGTTGTGGTAGTAGTAGTTTCAGTTGGTGGGATTGTAGATTTTGGAGTTGTGTTGGGCTCTTTAGTTGTAGTAGTAGATTTAGTTGTTGTGGTTGTAGATTTGGGGGTTGTTGTTGTTGGCTCCTCGGTTGTAGTTGTAGATTCAGTTGGTGGGGTTGTAGATGTTGTGGTTGTGGTTGGCTCTTCGGTTGTGGTAGTAGTAGGTTCAGTTGGTGGGATTGTAGATTGTGGAGATGTGATGGGCTCTTTAGTTGTAGTAGTAGATTCAGTTGTTGTGGTTGTAGATTTGGGGGTTGTTGTGGTTGGCTCCTCGGTTGTAGTTGTAGGTTCAGTTGGTGGAGTTGTAGATTGTGTGGTTGTGGTTGGCTCTTTGGTTATGGTAGTAGTAGGTTCAGTTGGTGGGATTGTAGATTGTGGAGATGGGATGGGCTCTTTTGTTGTAGTAGTAGATTCAGTTGTTGTGGTTGTAGATTTGGGGGTTGTTGTGGTTGGCTCCTCGGTTGTAGTTGTAGATTCAGTTGGTGGGGTTGTAGATGTTGTGGTTGTGGTTGGCTCTTCGGTTGTGGTAGTAGTAGGTTCAGTTGGTGGGATTGTAGATTGTGGAGATGGGATGGGCTCTTTAGTTGTAGTAGTAGATTCAGTTGTTGGGGTTGTAGATTTGGGGGTTGTTGTGGTTGGCTCCTCGATTGTAGTTGTAGATTCAGTTGGTGGGGTTGTAGATGTTGTGGTTGGCTTTTGGGTTGTAGTAGTAGGTTCAGTTTGTGGGGTTGTAGATGTTGTGGTTGTGGTTGGCTCTTGGGTTGTAGTAGCTGTAGGTGGTGTAGTTGATGGAGTTGAAAGAGTTGTGTATGTACATATCTCTACCTCACAACATACTCTGATCTTATAGTTTAAACATTTTCGTGGACGTTGTTTCTGGTCCTCTTGTCTACAGATTAAACCCGATTCCACGTCACAACGAACAACTTGATTGGTTTCATCCAAAAATTCATTGAAGTCTTTGTCAGGTCTGTCTGTTGATCTACAGTCAATTTCTTTCGGACTTTTGCATATTTGTTCATTATTACTTAGGATGTTCTCATATGTTTCCAAGTCATTTTTGTCCACTCGTGGGTCATGCACATCATACCATTTTGACCATTCACACGTTGTAATACAGGGCGTAGTAGGTTTAGTTGGTGGGATTGTAGATTTTGGAGTTGTGTTGGGCTCTTTAGTTGTAGTAGTAGATTCAGTTGTTGTGGTTGGCTCCTGGGTTGTAGTTGTAGGTTCAGTTGGTGGGGTTGTAGATGTTGTGGTTGTAGTTGCGATTGGCTCTTGGGTTGTAGTTGTTGGCTCAGTTGGTGGGATTGTAGATTGTGGAGATGGGATGGGCTCTTTAGTTGTAGTAGTAGATTCAGTTGTTGTGGTTGTAGATTTGGGGGTTGTTGTGGTTGGCTCCTGGGTTGTAGATTCAGTTGGTGGGGTTGTAGATGTTGTGGTTGTGGTTGGCTTTTTGGTTGTAGTAGTTGTAGATGTTGGGGTTGTAGTGCAAGTTTTATTTTTAAATATCACTGTTGAATTTTTGCATATTGCATAGTAGCACATTCCTAAATTGTCAGACACATCGTAAATAACTTCATCTTCCTTGTATCTGGTATTGTTGTAAAGGCAACCTGGACATTGCTCCACACACAACCCAGTCTCCTCATCAAATATGGGCTTATTTTCTGGGCATACAGGGTAACAGCCTGTACAAATCACAACATTAAACATAATGTATTACTGTATATTGACAGTGAGAGAATTGTTCATTTTACATTATTTTTTAAATCACAGAAATTTAATATGGTCTTGAATCTCTTCTTATTTTGCCACATAAAGAATGCCAAATTGGATCAGTTTAACACATACAATTTAAATTAGCACATTAATCAGAGGGAAGGTGAGACATTGTCGGTTAACCTCTTACCTTCCAGGTTGGGTAAAGGTTTGCTACACATCTCTTCCAGATTTAAACAGGTCTTGTAGCAAGGTTTGTGGCAGGGGTTGTAGTGCCACTTGCATTCATCTGGGTTATTATAGTAATCACAAAAGACAGCTAGAAAGAAAAAAATACAAGGTATGTTATGTTGTAAATATAGGAAATGTTGATCTGTCATTTAGTATTTAAGGTCTCTACCTTCAACTTTATGCGCAGGATACAGGAAATGTGGGAAAAAAGAGGTGTATAACATGCAGCCAATAGTTTAGCCAGCTGGGAATCAAACCAGAAACTTGCTGCTCAGGGCATTTGCAATGCACCCTAACCACTTGGCTATTAGGTTGCCCCGACATTTAGTACTATGTACTAAAACTAAGCATGTTATCACTCACTCGCTCAGCATGCACTGATGCCTATTTAAATGTTGTCTCCATTAAATTATTAAATAGATAATAAAAGTAAAAAGGGTGGAACATTAAATGCCCTGTCGATTATGAACATAAAACCATACTGATAAATAAGTAATACGAATTTGGGGATCTAAAAACAGGTTAAAATCTACAGAAAAGACTGAAACAAATTTAATCTGAAGGTACATTTTTGTATTACTTACGACAGATTTCTGGTGTTCTCCATGCCACACAGACAGAAGCTGCATTACAAGCTTGAGCATAAGCTGCGACTGCTGAGCATAAACACTCGCAGTCACCTCCAGTGTCGCAGGCACATGAGTCTTTCACACAGTTTTCATAAAATGGGAGGGGAGCAACCTGTTCAGTTATTAAAATATATGATAGATTAAAGTTAGTTTTCAACTATCAAACTTTAAATAACGATACAATAGAAAGAAATGTGTTATTACCTTATCGTGGCACTCTTTGAATGTATTTCCAGTTATAATGCTGCACATCATTTTTGCCCAGGGATGTCGATTGGGTCTTTCTCCACAAGGGTCAGAATTCATACCTACATCTTGGCACTGGCTGGACATTTTCCAGCTATTTGCAAATTCTAACGAATTGCTCACAACCAGCTGACCCTGGGTGGTGAAGTCGTTCTGTCCATCATCATTAAAATCTCCGCACAGGCCACATACCTCTCCCTGTACAGCCAAACCAAATGAGTTAATTACTTTTTTCACATAAAGATAATAATCCATATTAATACTCTTTGGCATTACAAGGAACACACATTTCCTAGGCATAAATATACTTGCTTCATGTTGACAGACTGTTTTACTTAATTTGTTGTGAATATTAAATATTGTACAGTAATAAAGACATTTTCAGCAATGATTATACATTTGACATCAATACCATTGGTGCGCCAAAACTTTATAAGTGGTGTAAGGAAAAAGACAGCTAGACTGCAGATGACAAAAAATGGTACATCATAACAAAACTCTACCTCTAAAGTTTTTCTGTAAGAGATTTTAGACATCATCATTAAATAATAACTCACGCTGTGCTGTGGTTCCAGGATGATGCGAACAGTAGTTTTGCCATCCCACATCACTACCAGACCAATGGCAGATTCTAGCACCACATACAAGCCAACCTTCCTTATTTTGTACTGAATCTCAGCACCATCTCCCATGGCGACCTCTTCATATTTACCCTTTGAAAGTTTGACTTCCATTCGCTGTAACGCAAATTAGATATTTTGTTGCCTTCATTGTAATGTAAAAACAGCAATTTGATTTATGACATAATTCATTTGATTATGTTAAATATTTAAAACACATAATGCATATCAGGTGTTGGTGTGAGGTCTTACCCCCAGCTGGATTCTGACAGTTTTAGAGCATGTGGTGCCTGTAGATCCACATGGTACATTTTCTGTGATAACTCCAAAGTTGTCATGTACTGTTTTATTGCCACATTTGTTCTTAAAAGAGAAAGAAATTTGATAAACATTTTAGCTTGTTTCCTTTTTAGAAGACAGAGACCAGTGATCGAATCAAACTTCAGCTTGGCCTTTGCTCGTCCACAATGCTTTAAGATCATTAAAGGAAAGCTAGACCATGAAATATAAGTGGAATGGATCACCAAAAGAGGACGATTATATGGTTGTCTGCCTTTTTTATTTATATTTTCTATTATTTCAATATTTCAAATATTGTATTTCAACGTTGATGTTCAAGATTAGCAATAAGTTCAAATTTCTTAAATGTCATATCTGTGACTTTCACAGATAAAAACGAACACAACAGTAGAAGTTAAGCTCAGCTTGTCTGAAGTCACTCCCTAATTACCAAATAGTTCACTACATTCACTGTCCCCCATTTTATTTGAGTGTCCTAATTCTGAATATGAAATTTGCAATTGAAGAACTCAACAACTTATATTGATGTCACAAAATGATGACAAGTAAGTGTATTAAATCTCAATTTACTGCTGGCTATTGAGTATCCAGTATATAGGCATTACTAAATGAGTAAAGAAGGGAGTGATTTCAGACACAGCCTGTCTTTTGGAAGATTTTTGACATGCTTTGTTTACCTTTACAGCAACATATGCACAATGTCCTTGAAACCCATATGTTTGCTGATCAAATGTATTGTAGTGACCACTCCCATAAATAATGCAAGTTCCTGGACATTTGTTCTTACTGCACGCCCAGCTTCCACTTTTGCAGGTACTAGATCAGAAATGATTAAATATGGTACAGCGTTTTAAATACTACGATCCAGTAAAACATGCAATACAATATGAAAATATCTATGCAATATTATACATCTGATTTAAGGTCATACCAGGTGTTGCACTGGTCAGGGATTTGGGATCCATGGGCATAAATCTGCTTATTGTGTTGACATGGACATTCATTTTCTTTCACACAGGAACCTTTGCCATCTTCAAGGAGGCCACCTGGACACCGACAGCCAGATTCACACTCTGTGAAGTTCTGGGAAGATAGAAAGATCACACTGACTGAAAATGAGAAAACATTACTGATACTATTAATAAATTACTGTTCAAAACAATCTAGAAACTGCTGTAGAAACTAATGTAAGTATACACGTGTCGTACATCTTCCACGTAAAATACTTTCCACCATTAAAATCTGAAAATAGACAGATCCAGATATTTAAGACTTAGCACTTACACAATCATTGCTGTCCAAATTTAAACAAGTTCGAGCACAGTACAGTCCCAGCTCTGCTGTGCCCGCAGCGGAGCAGTTAAAGTACACTTTTGGAAAAGTGCATGCTGTAACCGAAGTAGAAACTTTATTTATTAAACAAATTCATTATCAGCAAGACCAGAATCTGTAACAAGTGTTTGTGGTGTTGTAAAAAAACAAAAAGGTATACTTGATGAGCGAGCTCGCCACGAATGGCAATGCAGCATCCCATTGGTACACACACTAGAAAAAAAAAAATATTGAAATATTGAAAAAAGATGAAATGCAACAAAAAGGTACTCAAAAACTAACAATATAGTTATTGTAAATCTTAAATACTGCCGGCATTACAATCATGTAAAATCCTTAGGCAAGGATAATTTAAGTCCAATGTCACCAAATTGCAAGCTACTGACTCACCAGTGCTCATCTTTGATGCTGATGGACTTTCCTGACTTGACGTAGACTTCATTATGGTAGCAGGGACATTTAGCCATGGGAACGCAGATGTTATTTTCATTTAGGTAGAGACCCTCAGAGCAGGAGCAGCCATCCACAGGCAAGAAGTCAGAAGTGCAACTTTTCTGCATTGTGCCCAGTGATCTGCAAGTCAACTGGCATCGCTGATGCTTGTAAGAGAAGATCTGAGATGCTGGGCAGCTCCTCGTGTATTTATCTGTTGTGTGCACAATGTGAGGATGGTTACTTTTATAGTTTTATGTTTAACTAATGAAAGGGAAGATATTCCTCAAACTCCAGATGTCACCACTCAACTTTACCACTAAATAATAAAAGAAATCCTTACCGCACACATTCTGTCTCCAGTCTGTCAAGAACACTCCCTTTGATGCACAAGCCCGAGCGTAGGACGAAAAGACGGCACACAAGCAGTCCTCATTCTTCTCACAGTTACAGCTCGCATAAGTACATCGCTGCAGAAGACAGCAAACCCTTTTTGAGAATTACAGTCCCATCAAAACGTAATTCAGTGAAAGGCAAACAGAAAGGATTTGCAGTACCTTGTAGTATATATCAGGATCCACCACTGAATGGCACTGTGAAAAATTGCTGGCTGTACTCAGTAGCAATGCGCACCAGTGTTTAGCATACAACTCTGGAAAAACAATACATGTTTATGTTAAATGTCTACAACTCTGTACAGCGGTCGAATTGCCTTAAACACATCATAATCGCAGACTTGGTGTAAGTGTTCAAACCTGAGAATCAATCTAAGATATATACAGACAAAAAAAACTGTTGTAAAATCATCAAGCAGTGCTTTTTACCGTTTTCCACACTGAGGGAACAGGGGTCCTCAAGTCTTTCCTCTCTATCTCGGCACATGAGGTTAGCTTTCCAGGAGTTACTAAAGGTGACTGCTGTTCCCTCCACGATCCCCTGAGGAGTCTTCAGGTCATCAGACAGGGCCATGTTGTAGTTCCCACATAAACCTGAAGAAGCCAAATATTTTAGAATTAGAGTAGAATTTTATCCTCTACTAGTAATATATTATCTGAAACTACAAAAAAAGGAATATGGAAGGTGTCAATCCATATTATAAGATTATAACTCAACTGGGAATTTCATTTCATTTACTTAAATAAAATGAAAAGAAATAAGACAAACAAATATTATACACTGATAATTGAGGGTTTAGCATGTTGTGTTATAATTTAGGTTCCACAGTTGTATTCATGTAGAGAGAGACAAGGGTAGGAGATACAAGGGGTGTATATATTGGAATCCAAATACACCCGAACCACCTATTGACCACTCCTGTATTTACACACATTTTATGTCTATTGTTTTGGTTTGTTTATTTGGAAGGATTCAGGGGTGAACGATGACAGTAACAGACATGGGTATTTCATTTGTCTTTTGTAAAAGTAATGCACGTAATGTAATGAATGTATTGAATTATAACTACATATCATCATGCACATTTGTGCCGTGGGTGTTTCACTTATGTATTATTGTATGATGATGCAAATGCTTCATGTTAAGACAAACATAAAACTTACCGCGTGTCTTTGCTCTGTAGCTTTGTTCCAGGCTGACATAGATTTGCATAACAGGCACATGCTGGATCTGAATTTGCAATCCAAAACTGGTCTGGAGCAAGATGTGAAAGGATGAAGCATGGAATATGTTGATGTCACCTTTGGATAAAGACAAATACAAAAAAAGTCAGGTCAATGATGTCATTGCATGAATGACAGATGACAACAACGTGTTTCGTGTTTCTTGATGAGTTTCTTATTGTCTGACCCACCTGAGTGGTACGGTAAACTGATGGTCTGCATGTTCAGCTTTACTGTGCCATCAGAAGTGAACATTAAAGCCTGCATTAAAACAGAATCAATCATTAGAGTTGTAGTTGCAGATATCAGTGTGGATGTATAAATGACTAGCGCCTTCTTTCCTGACAGACTTTAACTCACATTGTTTCTGTCATTGTTCAGCAGGATTTTAAGGCTCTTAAGACAAGTGTCCAATTCTTGATTTGCACAAGGAACCAACTGAACCAGGATGGTGAACTTTGGACTTGCTTGATCCTGAAATGTACAAAGTGAAAGCAATTCAATATATATTTACATCAGATCCATTACATTCTATATTTTCTTCCATTTAATTGGACTCATGGCTCATTCACCTTGCTTTCCACTTTGGCTAGAGTGTAGTAACAGTCTCCATGGAAGGTGTAGGTTTTCCCGTCAAAGGTAGTTACGTGTGAACCCTCTTCAATTGCACACGTAGCAGGTGTTTGAAGGCTCTCACAAGCCCATCTACCCTCAACACATGTACTGAGACAAGTCAAACAATTTAAGTTAACAATTAAAAAAGCGATTAAGGCGACCACATGAAATATTATGTTGATGACATGTTTAACATACCATTTCTCCCTGTCCTGCTGGTAGACCTCACCAGAGTTATAGATTTTGTTGTGTTTGCACTGACATTCAGATTGAGCAATACACCCTCTCATGGAAATATCATCGAATACAGTTCCTGAAGAAGACACAAGTGACATGAACATGAACATTCACAGACTAGGAAATACAATACAAGGGTAATAAAAAGTGAAACGTGTGAACAGCACCAACCAGGAGGACAGAAGCAGCCGTCCATTTTGTGGTCCTCACACAGTGAACTTGTGTCTGGAAGTGCACATGTATCCATGCAAGGGGAACCGCTCTCTTCATAAATCATGTTGTATGGGCACTGTTTAGCTGTGAATATATGGTACAATGGAAATAAGTTGAGCGTGGTGTGCATTTGTGTGAATTATTCAACAATTTATGAAGGGTGGAAGTAACTTAATATACATGTTTTTTTAAGTAACACAATGTCTTTTGTGTACTTATACAACGTTTTAACTAAATTCATGTGTTTTTGCTACATTTTAAAACACATCAATTGCTACTGAAGTAAGAATATAGGGCCTTTCTTTATGCAGCTTTTAAATGTCTTTCAATGACAGAGCAGCATTAGAAAATGGTATCATGTTCCGATAGAAACGCAGTACCTTATCTTTAAAGGACAATCACGATGAGTTGCTCTTTACTGAGCGAATGTCATTGCTTCAGTACTCTCTCCACCCTGTACCGTATGAAATATATTGATTGTAATTTTTTTTTAAACAGAGAAGAAAACGTACCACAGAACTGAGGCGTCCTCCAGTTGGGAGGCTGCCCTCCTGCATGAGAACACTGTCGAGAGAACTCAGACAGTGTGCTGCACACACAAAAGTCATTTGTACTGTTGGCACAGCCACACATGTCCTGCACACAGGCCTGGATGTAAGGTTCAGGGTTAACCAGTTTGGTGCAGGAGCTCCAGGGCTCTGAACGCAGCATCTGGTTACAGGTGGTTTGCTAAAAAAAAGAAGAAAAAAGGTTACTCTGCAAATGTTACCTAACTATATAACTAAATATCACTATTGCTAACACTCTGTGGATAATAAACTCACAAACTCCTTGCATGAATCCAGCACAGCCTCCAGTGATTCCTCCTCCTCCTCAAAGGGGTCCTCGCATTCATCGTTTGGACGATGAACTTTCTGTTTGTTTCCAAACTCAACGGGGCTGATTTTGCGACCTGAATTTGATTGTTATTATTTTGTCAAATGTCAAAGATACAGTTGATGGTTGTAGAAATGCTTGAATACATAAAGTGAATAACCATACATACCATTATGAATGAACTCATTGTGGACAGAAACACCATTGAAGTCTCCACAAAGTCCACAAGTACGATTCACGTAATCAGCATCCAGTTCCACCTACAACATATCAAGAGGTCATGGTTCTTCTTTCACAATTCAAATAATATTTCAAATAAATTAAACAAAACACCAGCGAATTGTAATTGTCTCAGAAAATGGCATGAATGGGATGAATATTATGATTTTATAATTGATATAATTTCATTACCACTACTATATTTCTTGTGTTGTCAAGTCTAACTCAATCAATAAAGTAAAATGACTGAAAGACAAGTCTCTGTAATTAATTTCTTCCCAAGGACAATAGAAATGTAGATGTAGTTCTGCCTTCTGTATATCATACCATGACTGCATCGTCACCGTTCCACATGACAGTGATGCCAACTTTAGATTGGAGCTTGATGTAAACCGCATTCTTTTCCAATTGTACCCCTCCATTGTAATATGGCGTTTTAACACTGGGAAAAAAACGAGGTATTTTTTTCTTAATTATGATGCATAAATATCATAGAAAAGACAAACACAGTTTGTTTTCCCAGCTGTATACTGTTTTACTTACGGGAGGTCATTCACAGTGATCATGTCCTTGGTGAGGTGGAACAAAAGGTCGTTGATGGTGACCACCACATGACTGACTGTCGGGTTTCCATCTTTGTCCTTCCTCTTCATGTGCACGGAGAACTCCTGGTAGGACACGTGGCAATCGGAGACCAGGTTGTATTCACAGGTACCGGGGAACTGGTACACATCACCGTCAAACGTCTTGAAGTGCTCTCGGCCCCACGTGCTGCAGATGCTGCTGACGTGGTTGTGAACTGAGGAAGATTTGTGTAGAAGACAGTTTGAGTTACGAAATGTTCTACATGACTGACATTGGAGACAATACGTTATTCGTTATTTCGTATGAAGCAGAACGATCCATCCACACAGTGTTCAAAACAATCCGATTTTTACCCAGTCTGGCTTGGACGTCGATGACACTGGCAACCGAGAGAGCAAGGAAACACAACCACACACATTTCCACCTCATTGTTGCCCAGTGAGCTAGTTGTCACCAAAGAAGGTAATAGTTCTAGTGCACTTGACGGCCCTTTATATTGAGATTGCACTTTGTTTTTTGCTCACGCCTTCTGTCTTAAGTTTTATTGCCAAGACATAGGAAACATGTGCGGAATGGATGTCTGACGCCTTTCACAAGTCCAATATAATCATTCTACATCCTCATCACTTGATTGAACAAATATGCACTAGGCTGCAATAAACAGTTTTGTCGACAGTGGGCTTCTTTTATTGTATTAAACATTTTCTTTAATAAGTAGTTCTGCCATGCTTTGACAGAATTCATACAATTAAACTTTTTTAATGGAGTGATTAGAATTTAGCAGCCGTGATACCTTGATATAATAACTATGTTGTTAAATATGGTTAAACAGGAAATATACATATTTATATATGTATATATATGTATATTTTTTTTTATTATTGGATTATTGTCCAACTCTGTCACACCCGGTGTCAGCTGGGATATGCTTGAGCATGCAACACTGCACAGGATAGACCACTTTATGACTGTATGAAAAATTATACATATTTATTTTGAGTAAACATTATAATGTACTTTTTAATGATATAATAACAATTTATCATAATGATCACGATAGTAACTAATCTCAATTTTGAAATAGTAACAAAATAACATGGAACTATGACAACATGCCATCTGCTTTACACCTGATAGGCAGGTGGATCAAACCGAT
Organism: Cyclopterus lumpus; assembly: GCF_009769545.1. Lineage (NCBI taxonomy): Eukaryota > Metazoa > Chordata > Actinopteri > Perciformes > Cyclopteridae > Cyclopterus > Cyclopterus lumpus. The sequence goes on along the minus strand of NC_046971.1, from coordinate 10,126,373 downwards.
CCACTAAGGATCTGGTTATTTTCAGGTCAATCCCTTTTCTTCACATCCGATCACATTCAATCACAATAACGATATTGACTTATCGAACAATATATGGACATGACCTCAATCAGTTATCGACTTATCGGCCACTGCTCTGGTGTGGGAACATTTTGGGGTTAGGACGAATGAGAGGAGGGTTGTTGTCGTAGCACAAAGTTAAAATATATTAATATTGTAACTTTGCACTCTTTGTTAACAAAGGTCCTAACTATTGAAAGCTGACTGGTACAATACTGCCTGTAAATCAATGAATGAGTCTCTATACCCCTGTGCCAAATGTTTAATATTTGCAATCTTTGTTAACACGGACCAAGAGATCATTTATTTATTGTATTGGGGGTATGGTTTTATTTTATTCATGTTTTATTTATTCAGGATATAATTCAGAAAATCACGTTCCAATTCCAATTTCTGAATGTTCTTCAGAAGGTTATTGCTTTTGAAAGGGTACTTGCATTATTGAGCTTTTATATTATCATTATTTAACTTTTAAATGTTTGTTTTAATTATCTAAATTGCATCTGGGTCATACTGTAAATAACAGGAGGCAGCTACCTGTACTGATACATCCTTGATTACAGTAATCTTCTTCCTGCAGTGTCATGTGAAGACATCACAAAACTTTGCAACTCTTTGACAAACACGTGACAAAATGTTGCGGCAGTAGATCATACCACTTTGAAGTTGAAAACTCTGTGAGAGACAATATTATTCCAAGTTCAGTACAAATGTAAATAACACCCAATTGTTTATTCATCAATGGTTGCACAGATTACTTATAATAATAATTCCAGCTATGGGTTGATCTTTTACTTACTTACTGTTTATGCATGTGGCATTGTCTTATCTTTTTCTCGAGAACAAATTAGAAAAGTTATTTAATGTTCTCAATGGCTGTTCCTCCAAGTGCAAACAGGACCACTCCCACAAGGACACAGCTGCATGATGAGTAAAGTATATTGTTATTCCTGTGACCGCATATACAGTGTTGATTAAGGGAGGACAGGACACTCTCCAGACAGTTTTGATTAGAGGCGGGACATTATTCTCAATCTTTCTAATCCGTGTTGATATAACACTATTTGACATTCAACAGTCATAATTTCCCATGAAATTAACTAAAATGATGCGTTAAACAATGTGTCTAAATACATAAGATAATTTAAGATGGAGGAATATCAGAAATGCAGCATTAGAAAATGGTATACAGTAATTTGCTGCAGTATTTTTTCACAATCAATTCCATTTGTTATATATTCTGTTTTTAATTCAAGCAAGATTGATAGTTTTTCTATGGGCTAAAAAACACTTGAGTTTGATCATTATGTCTTTACCAACAGGTTTTGTTCTCAGGGAAATATGCAAATACAACATGCAGTGTGTGCTGCAACAACAAACAGTATGCAAACAATGTCTACTGTGAGATGTTTTGTCCTAACTACCATTGCATTATTAGTTGTGCAATCATTAGCATCTGATGCTCAGCAATATAAGGGATGCAACTAACACATATTTTCATTCTCAAGTAATGTAGTGATTACTTTAGCAAACCTAATTTGCTCTGTAATAAATGTCACATAAATATGTAAAATTGTGCCTGTAAATATCCATCAGCAATTGATGAATTACTACTCATTCAGTATTAGTGATAATAACATGGACAAATAAGACAATAAGTGTGATTTATGCTTGCAAGAAATGTTAATTAATATTATTTTTAATTTGAGTAACAATGGAAAATCAGATCAAATTAATGTTGGATGAGAGTCAGTCTAGATATATTTATATTTTGGAATTCCTATTTCTAGCCCCTGAGTCCAATCCTGTTTCATAGATTGTTCGCATTAACACAAACCAAGGTGAATTAATTACTAGAACTTATGCCACATTTTGTGTAGGTTTAAGGTGACCCTAATTTCTTTACCGCTGTAATTCTCCATTCACCTCACTTCTGGAGGTGACAGTCGACATTTCAAAGACCGATATCTCCACACCTGAACTTGAGAAAGTGTGTGCGTGTGTGTGTTGGGGTGTGTGTGAATCGGTCAATCACACAGATAATAATCGTGGCCCTGGATTATGGCTAATAAAAGAAAGTTAAATATAACAGATTTCGGATGATTTGTTCACTTTTCACAAGTACAACTGCTGCGCCACCTCTTCGTCTGTAATACCCCCTTCGCACTGCAGGTGGCAGTATTCATTTTAACTCGAGGTGGTCAACCACAAGAAGAAGATTACGCAGCGTGTGTACAATTCGCGCATGCGCACACAGTAACGTGTTCTAAATGGAGGCTGTTTGAAACAGTGTTTGAAATGTCGTATGGAAACTGCCGTGACATGCTAAACAAAACGAACATGCAGTGAGATATTGCATTTCATATTTACCAGTTAGTTACGTTTGCAGAGAGCGGTCACCATGGGTGAGTTGACATGTCACAAGTAACGCTCCTGTTGCGTGTGAGATAGCTACAATAGCGGAATTTGCATCTGCTAGCTAAGTTTAAGTTAAATCAAACGATGAACTTTTGCAAAGTTTGCATTGAGCGTGATATATAATTAATTAATAGTAATAACAAATTCAATATAATGTATACATTAATAGTCGGTTGATTTAATATTACAGTCTATTGAAAGTTACTGGCAGATCCAATTGATGCTAAAATAAGCTTTAACCCGTGCCACTTCCCCCCCAGACTGTCGAGTTGAGGGTTCTGAGGAAGTGGAGAATGAGAGATCCTCATCTCCTGCTGGAATACAGTCCCCTGCAATGGACCGCAACCCATCACCACCCCCAGAAGCAGCCGATGGAAAGACTGACGGAGATGTGGACGCAATTGGAGACACTGTTTACAGCAAGCATTGGCTCTTCAGCACCCTGACTCGTCTCATCAATGTGGGTTGGCTGTTACTGCTCATATCAAATTTGCACCGTTACAATCATAGTGCCGCTGGAGGTCAGGCAGTGACAACTGGAAAGGATGTGCGCCTTTTTGATCAGCCAATTTACAGACCCCACATTAAGTCAGTGGTAATAAAAACACGTTTCTATTCAATTGAAGGGAGCATCGTGTCCCTTTCTGCTGCACAGTGCCCAACGCACCTACCATTTCTTAATGTTTGGAAAATTGTCATGTCTTCCAGATGGTCACTGAGCATTCGGAGGTAAACTCTGACGGCCCGATGCAGCTCCCTGATGACGATGAGGAAGACCTATGCAGAGTCTGGGATATGGCAATGGATAAGGTTGAGTTCTTTATTTGCCACCCTGTATCTTCTGTCTGTCTGTTAAAGGTTGTTATCACTTTAACGTTGCAGTGGGTATAGGTGGGCTCATTTTATTGACTTTATATGCTACTTGGAGGCTTAATCTATAATAATACATCGTCAATTATTAGTTGATTTTATTTTGTATTAAAAATCTAAATCTGCAATCTACTTTGCCAAATTTATGTCGCGCAGGACATTATTGACTGCCAAATTATAAAATATCATAAAATGGAAATACTAGTAGTAATAGTAACTACAATCAAATCAAATAATTAAAATGGGTTATTTTTTAACTGTTTAATAGAAACAAAGTGTGCATTATGTGGCTACTTTTCTATTTTGTTGTAGTTAGTGGCACATCTTTACACAATTTACATCAGGAAAATAGAAATTGAACATGATCTAAGCAAAAGTAATACTACATTCACAATATTTAACCACAATGTATTAAATATGCTGGTGTCTTTGTGTCACAGCATTATCAATTAATTAAATGATACACTTATCAGGACTACCTACCTAAAATTGATGTCTTAATAAATTCTCCTTCATGATGGTGATGTTCAGTTTTTGTTGAGCGGCGTTAACTACCGCCCACAACAGCGATGCTGCTATTGTTTATTTTCTGATCATTGGGGGATGTAGTTTGTGGGGCCATTAAACTGTAAAGCTTTATACTGACGTGTGTTTCTGTTTCCTCAATTGGTTGGGCGAAACGATAGAAACACCTTAGTGCAACGCAACACAATTTGACAGCACCACAAACTACATCTTCCAATATGACCATTGAATTGAAACGAGACTTCTCTCAAACATGTTTAGTCACCACTAATAATGTTTATTCACCAACTGTCTGTAGGATGTGGCGGCCTTTCTGCAGGAATTCAAAGCTACGGATATCCTTCTTGGGGTGATCGCCAAATCTCGTTGTCAACGTCTCACAGTGAGTGAAATTCCTTTCCAGTTGTCAAAATATAATCCCATATTATCTATTTAATCTTTGATTATATATTTGTGGGCTTTGATAAATCCCATGACCCGTCATAAATTGTTCTTGTGCTTCTCTAGGAAGTTTGTGTGGGAATCCTTGGAAACATTGCCTGCTTTCCTGCCACTTGTCTGACTCTTAGCCAAAATGAAGACTTGGGGTGTGTAAAAGTCATCATCTGTAATTTTTGCAATAGATTTTGTTCGCTGTTTTATTTTAATGAATGCAACTCCCTGTGCGTCCACAGTGCTGTGCTGTTGCTTCTGCTTGGAGATACAGATCCTCCAACCCTTCTGGAAACGTGCAGGTTTGTATTTGCCATTCTGCAGACATGTGAGAGAGGAAGACTGAGAGATAAATCTTCATCTTTGGTGATAATGTTTGCAGATTGCTGCTGACCTGCGTCTCTCAGAAAGATGTCTGTTCCCTGTGGCTTCAGCGAATACGTCAGCGGACGTCTGTGCGCTCCAACCTCTTTTTCATCATGTGCAGTTCTACCAACAGTACCATGCTTTACTCAAAACTTTTTAATAAGCTGATAACGTGTTACTTGTTTAGAAAAAGAAAATATCAGTTTGACATTCCAAGATGACTTACATTAAGTCAAAGTCCCTGTAAGCTGTTTATCTGAAAGGCTCCCTGTGGAGTTTCTGACCCCTAGTAGCTCTGGATGTAAATCCGTTCTGGATTAAAAATACTAATACTACAGAATTGGCTTTGAAAATGATTTTTGACAAACAAAATGCATTCGGCACATTTGTTAGACCTCAAGGCTACACTCAATGACTTTTTTATTGATGAACACTTAATGTAAACATACCTTTGGTTTGATTACAACAAGAACACTCCACAGGGCACCTTTTATACTTTACCATTGTCAGCTTTCTAAAATGGTTCTAATAAGTATTACCCTGTGTGTTTTACAGCTGACCTGCTTGAGAAGGTTGGAGAGCTGCTTGACAAACTGTTTGACCTTGACGAAGAGCTGATGAAGAGTTGGATCACAGCTCAACCAAGTGAGGAGGAGGAGGATGATGATGGCAGCCAAAGTCGTCTGGATGTGGCCTCATGTCTTCTTGAGGCAGCCAAGCAGCTTAGGTAAATATATGGTACTTATGATGTTAATGATTTATTTAATTGATGCTCAGTTTTCAACCGTATTGAATTGCTTTCACAGATCAGAGAGTCCGAATGGCTTAGAGGTTTACCTTCATGCCCTCCAACTCCTCACCACTGTAGATGAGGGCATTCAGACTCTTGGTAAGAGCGATCAATGCTGTATGTGTTGAGTTCAGCTATTGGCACATCACTTCAGAAGTTACAGGTTGTCACCATAGTTCTTAACTCGGTACATTCTAACAGAAGATTGACGTAAGCTCTCAACAGATAATACGTTGTTTAATTGTGTCTTCCAGCTGCCCCTGATGGACCCGGCAAAGCAGTGTGGAACTTTGTCTGCGACGTTGTGTGTGAGGACCTCTGCCAGCCAACTGATCTTCCCGCCGTCCTGCAAGAGCAGAAGAGCATTTTGGTTCAAGCGTTCGCTGTGCTGCACGCTCTTTATCGGTGCCAGGATCAGTGGTGCAGCAGAAGTGACACAAGTAAGCTCTGTAACAGTAACATCAGTCGACCGGTGAATGTTGATTTTGTGTTGTTTAGACAGGCCCTGCCCACAGAAATAGTCGGGGCCCCTGAAAAGGTCCAGTGAATGGGACCTCCCCAAATCTGTTTCATTCATATCGACACATGAGCACGCTCTCCCCCTCCGACTAAACGCATACATAGAAACTAAGAGAGACTTTCCCCTTTTCCCCCCTTATGGGCTGCTCTGGCTGTAGAATATCTGGTATTTTAAATGGATGTAATTTTATTATATACAAGACAAGTGTTTTTTTAAGCTGACACACAGGATCATGACTGGGGCCAAATTAAAGGGTAAAAAAGTGCATTATGTAGGGAAAAATTCAACACAAATATAATGATGATGATATAAGCTCAGTGTCTTTTGACTCCAGGTCTTCCCCTTATTGGAACCGTTTTGCGAGTGCTTCAATTCCACAGTGAAGTCAAAGATGAGGGCACAAAAGATGAACAGCTCCAGACTCTAGCAGAGATCGCAGCTGAGTTTCTAGCTGACATCTGCAGTCACATTCCCAAGGTAATAACACCACACTAACTCTTCGCTAACTTTCCTGTTGGATCAGATTGGTTTAGTGAGATTCCTAAATGTGAACTAGAGGGAACCTCCTCCTCCTTCGTAGGACACTGTGGCGGATTTGGTGAAGAACGGTTACCTGACGGAGAAGACGGCCCTCACGGCTGCGGCCAGTTTAGCTCAGAACTTCAGGACTTCAGTAAGTGCTTTCTCCAAAATGGTTCAAGTTTAATCGGATATGTATCTCATTCAGGTATGATGCAACTACAATCATCCTCTCTGCTATTTACTTTCATCGGTTATTGTGAAATCCTAACGGTTCCCGCAAAGTGAGACAAGCGTCAGTAAAACATAGTTAAAACTTTTCGAGTATAAAATAATGCATTATCATTTTATGTTATTACCGTTGATGTGATTAGTTGAAAAGAGTAAATGGACTGCCGGCTGCTATCAACCACCAGCTCCAGTGGAAAATAAACATTATGTTTCCACCCCGCCCTTCTTCCTCTTGTGCAGTTTCAGCAGCTGCAGTCCATGCTGTCGGAGACTGATCCCCAAATGGCAGACATGGTGCGGAAACAGTTTACTGTCTGAGGCTCCCAACATATCAGAGTTCAGCACTCATCCAGACTCAAAGCTGCTTTTTATAGCAGCCTCTATTTCCCCTCCAAAGATCCTGCTTGAGGTCGTATTTTTGGATTTCCATTAGAAAGTCTAAACGAGGATGTCAAACCATCACGAGTGACAGAGAGACGGAAACGTTTATTCGAAATGTAATTGTGTTTCTGTTTTAAAGTGTCTTATTTTGTGAATGCTATTTTTGTATTAAAAAATGTACAGTCTTTTTTTAATAAAAAGTTCTCTCTTTCTTGTTTGTGATTAGCTGCTCTTACTAAAGCCTTCACTGGCTAAATGCATTTTTGGTATTTAAGTTTCTAAAGAAAGGGTTAGTACAAAGCAGACAGATGCATTTTTTTTTTAGAAAATGTATTAACGTTAAATAAATAAAAATATGTAGCACTGACAAATGAGTTTTGGTCCACAATAATAATAATAATAATAAAAAACAGCTCGCAGGAATTTTTGGGTTTGCTTGAAATCTAACCAAAACCATTTACTGCACTATTGAACATTTCATGATAAAAATAAATGTATACTATGAATTCTTTTGATAATTACTGTTTTTCGCTGTACCTTCACTGCATCTTTGCCACAGGAGCCGTTTTTAACCAAAGATAATAACGTTAGTGCTTTCATCATTAAATGCATCCATCACAATGTATATTCGTATTAGTATGTCCCTATGTTTTGTATGATACAAATATACATTTCTATATAAGATGAAACTGCATTGACTGTATTGAGTCACCTTTCCAAGCATATGAGTAATGGTACCAATGCTGATGACAACATCAAGTGTTTACCAGAGGGTGACAGTCACTCGGTAACGACAATAAAATTAGATGAAAGGCTCTAGCCTGGCAACAATGATCTCATTTGGTTTCCAAATGCACCATTTCGCCCACTCATGGAAGAAGAGCAGGACAACCTGCATGCTTACGAAGGCTCTGTGAATATAGCAGCTTTTTAATTAAAGCTTGGATTGATATGTAGAACACTCTTTCTAATGGAAATCCCGAGCTGGTCACAGCGCATGACAGAGATCACCCCATGGGAAGAAAAAAAACAAACCATATCTTTTTAATCTTTCTATCTGGGCACGATCTGAACCTTGACTAGACTTGTGATGCACAAAGGTGGCCAGAGCCATGATCTGCGAGTCACGTCCTGTTTGCACTGTAAATGGTGAGAATGATGTAATCATGCTTGGCCTTTCAAGATTGCTTGTGGCCAGTGACTTGCACTTTGTCGGGTGCTCCTTCTTCAGGCCTCGCTGCCAGGCGTGTTATGTCACAGAGATCAGGTTGAAGCCCGGATGTTTCCTGCTGCCCTGCCAACCTTCATTGTCAGTCTGACAGTCTTGATATGATCTGACGCCATGCACACAACACAGCGGGCCGTTCCTCGCGTGGTCGGTGTTCTGTGCACTTTAAAGGCGCTGAGGCATGTCAGGCCCGTCTGACGCTGATGCTGCATGTCAGTTACTTCTTTTTTCTGTTTACCTCCACCCATACGACTCGCTCTTCTTTTAAATGACCTGACATTTTGCCATTATGTGCCTTCTATTTTTGTCTCACATTTGTGTGAAAATTCATACTTGGCACACGTCCTTCTGTAACCTGGAAATAATATTACACACATTTTCACACGACATACCCATGAAGTGGATACATGTATATGATTTTGAACATTCGTCAAGGCATTTGGAGGTCATGAACAAGAAGAATAAAAATAAAATCGATTAAAAAGCAGTGAAAGTAATTGAACTGTAAGATAGTCTGTCATTCAACATGAGCAGAATGTTTTCTTCGGTAATTACATGCTTTTGCTAAGACGTCTCATGTTGTATTGTGCACGGTGGGGACCGATCTTCAAATTCATGTATTATTTTGTGATGGCTGTGTCATCTAAATGAAGCCCTCTTGAATGTGTCAAATGGCCCTAACAGTGATGTCGTACCTGTTGCTGGGACGAGCAGGAGGGATAATGAAGGGATGAAGAATGCATGTGCAGTGTAACGTCCGCTTTGATTCCAAGGCCCGGCCCATTCACAACCACCTGGTCAAGACATGTTAATAAAGACGTGTGATGCTATTGGATGCAATCAAAGCCCCCTTCAGCTCATTTCATGAGTTCTCCTGGCTTTCTATCTCTTGTCAACAGAATCACAATGAAACTTTCCCCTTCTTGATCCCTGAACGTCAAAGACACCGACGTCTCCTGTTCGCAAAAAGTGATGTGCGGACGTCGGTGTTTGCATTTGCCTTAACTTCCTGTTCTGCTTCTTCAACCACCTTATCTGTCATGACGTTGTCGTGATAAACTGGACAGAAAGGATGCAAAACAATACACAATCTTTGTGAATGGCGGAGCAACATTGTTCTCACATTGTCCCCCACCCACTCTCATGTATGCCGAGGTAGAAAGGTAGTATATCACCAAATATCATTGATTTAAAACTTGAATACTCTGCTTTAATTATTGTTCATACACAAATAAATCAAAAGTGTAAGTGTGAATGATGAATGGATTTGATCATATTTTTAAGTGTCAATGTACATTTATGTTTAGGTCTGACATCGTATATCATATTTGATATGTGAAGGCCTTAAACTGCTGCCTTCAGTGTGGAAGCGATGTTAAGCAAATAAAAACTCTAACAAAAAAAATACTGCATAATATTATTTGTTTTGTAAAGAGGATTTTATTATTTTCTTAAATCTTGTTTTGAATTGCTTGTTATGAAATGATGTGATAATATGAGCTAAATGCACTAGATTAATATACCTCTTGATTGATCCCCTAATCTAATTTAGAATTAAAACACATTCAAAAAGTTCTTTCCAGTGACCTTTTTTAAATCTCTATAATGTTGTGTTCCTTAGGTTTCTTTTATAAATGTGGCAGGTGTTTATGGTTGCAGCTCTCTCCTGTCCTGTCCTTGTGTGCCGTTGACGCCTGTCACCAAGTGGCATATGCTGCTGTTTGTTCTGCAATGACAGAATTGAAGCTAATTAAAGAGACGTAGCGTTGCCACAGGAAGTGTACGTAAGCAGACCATTCACTGCTCTGATTAGTTAGTTGATCAAACAAGGTTCAGGATCAGGTGAAAGACGGTAACTCTATTGATGAAGACCTTGAATTCCCTGGAAATTCAAATAACAGCAGTTTGGAGTGGAAAGGGAGACAATGTCCCACTCCAGTAGAACCACTGAGGCTTTGCTTCAGTAGAAATAAAATACGTTAAAAATAGTTATTACTACACATGCTTTTTAAATTACTATAATATATTAAATTATTGTAGTTATTATTATTATTTCAATTAAAATGATCTTTTTTTTTTAATTCAATTTTGATTAACTTGTTCATCTTTTTTTCTTTTTACTGGTATTAAACCAGACCTCTTTGGTGTGTTTTCTGTGCTGCGGTGACACGTAATTGTCGATGTGTAACTGCAAAATTACAGAGTTGTAAATATTTATATAGAATAGAATGACAGTAGAAAGTGTAAATGTAATTTATTACTTCAGCCATTTATTTCTTAATTAATGGGGCTTCACGCGAACAACACAAGTGTCACTATCCTTGTGGCATTTCTGTATCTCCCGAATGCCCAGTGAGCTGTAGTGCAGTATTAATACATCCTAATGCTCTTGTTGGTCCGTTTCTTAATACCACGGTGAGATTAGCCAGAGAGATCTCTTGCAGCTTGATGCTCAGACGCTGTGAGTAGATCCCTCTGATTGAAGTGAACATAACTGGGACAGACTGGCAGACACGCTCTCGAACATGTCTGACGCAGCATCTACAAAAACCTTCAGAGCGATCAGAATTAAGAGCTCGTGCAATGTCCTGAAAATAAAAATATATAACGTGCTAGGAATGAATAATTGTAACTTATTCCTGTTCCTCCTGTTTGGTTGCCTGGTCCGCCTGGCAGCCCTTCAACAGCCTTTCTAGGATTGTTTTCCCTAAAAAGTAGGTTATGTTTCAGTAATGACGTGTGAGAATGTATTGAGTATACTCTCATTGTGTGACTGCAATAGATCATGTAGAGTCTCATCATCATTATTTATTTTTTTACTTATTACTGTGAGCAATGCTGTCGTAATCCTGTAATTTCCCCACTGAGGGACTAATAAAGGATTATCTTATCTTATCTTATCAGCAGTGAAAACTAACCCACGAAAAATGACTACAAAGGATTACAGCACATGCAAATAAAAGTGTTTAAAAGAACATATTTACATACTGCGTTACCTTGAATCTTTTTGCAAAGTATGTTTTGCACAATTTATAGAATAAAATGTGGAAGTATATCTCTGCTATAGTCTAGAAGGACTACTGGGGTAAAATAAAATGTGTATTATTGGATAAGTTCAGTCTTATAACATCCTTAAAGCTAATTATTCGGAGACCGAAGGTCAGGCCGGGTGAGCGAACCACAATGAGCCATTTTATTCATGCTGCACACTCTGACCCCTGTCAAGGTACTCGTGGCTTAAAGCATCTCAAAGCCCCGGTGTCAATTACCCTCTGAAAAGCAGAGCAGACACGTAGGGAGCCATATCACATTATCAATAAGAGTCAGTACTAACAGTTTAAACATACCTTTATTTAATAAAAAAGATAATATTATAGTGAGTGCGCTGCAGAAAAAATCAGTTAGCAGATAAAATGCATTGTAAACCTGTGTGCCTCTGACCCCGGCATTAAATGAAGTAGATCCAATCCAGGAGCTGTCAAGACACAAGGAGATCAAAGACATGGCCAGAGCATGTGCAGCATAAAAGAGCTGTCTGTGAACATGGATTTATAAATGGATTGGGATGTGCTTGCTGTTGCCGTGTAGAAGCTTAATGAAAGGAAGCATTCATTACCGAATCATGAACTTATGTGTATAAGGCCCACGACGCTCTTTGTATTTGCCGACCTGATTCTGGTGTGAATGGACGACTGCAGAACTACAAAGACTGTTTGTCTGAATTAAAGAAGGTTCAATTGTTTTCCTGCACTGTGCAGGACCACAGCTGGGACAATAAATAAAGATGGTACACTGAATCTCACTGCTATTGTGGTTTTCGTTAGATGCTGTTACCAATCACAGAAAGAGCAGATGTCCTGAGATTTGTCAGTTAGATTTGTCGAAACTGTGAAGGCTTTTTTGTCATCTTAAAAGGCAATAATTCAACTGTTTTATACTAATTTTTAAGTTTCCTTTTGTAATAATAATAATGATGCAATATGTGCTTTATAGTTAAAGTTGTATTATCATTAGGGCTGCAATTAATGATTACCTTCATTGTTAATTCAACCATTCATTCTTCTGAGTTGTTATTATTGCTTTTGTCTTTGAGAAGAACAAAAAAGTGAAATAACCAATTGTTAAACAAAATAGTTGCCAGTTGATTTGATTTAAATTGCGTAATCAATTAATGGACTAATAGTTCCAGCCCTAATAACCACTATGATGCAAACAGAAGCCATAGAGTGTTTCTGTAAACCAGCCCATGTGTTGAGATATCTCTGGTTTGCTGTGGTTATTAACCAAATTCACAATAGGCCTTTTCTTTAAGTCGTGAAGAGAGGGTCATGAATGTTCATGACCATTTTTACTGCCAACTGAGTTGGTAAACCAGCTATTTCAAAGAGATATACGGTTGAAAAATCACATCTTTGTTTTGAATGTGAATGTGTTATTGGAAACATATGTCAAATGCTTTATGATTGCTTTCAGGCAGAGTAAACAGGGTCTTCCTCTCATCAGTTAAACAAACATAATGTATAGCCTTTCATATTAGATTCAATGTTATAAGCATATGCTACAATTATCAGAACAATATGAACAATAAAGCTCCCTCATGTGGCTCAAAGGTACTGTCAATATACATATTGAATTAAGGATTAAGAAATAAATTCTCCTGCGACCCACCTGTGGGTCCTGACCCAGTGATTGGGCATGACTGGCCTGTACCAACAACCAAAACCGACTGGATGCCCACATAATAAGTTTACTGCATGCACTTCACTATTCTGAAACGTGGCTGCATAATGAAAGCGTGGCGTTGCTCCAGCTCTAACGTAACATGCCCATCCTCTCTCCCTTCTTCTGTTTACATGGATCATGGTTATCTGGATCGTGGTCCATGCCTACTACTCATTATTTAATTTATATTAATTTCTGTCATTGAATGTGTTGTAACTCCATAACTCTGTTCATTCTGTACACATGACATCTATTGCTCCTGTCCATCCGGGGAGAGGGATCCTCCTCTGTTGCTCTCCTGAAGGTTTCTTCAATTTTCTTCCCCGTGAAAGTTTTTTTCTTCTGTTTTTGGGGAGTTTTTCCTGATCCGATGTGAGGTCAGGGATGTTGTACGTGTAAGGCAAATTTGTAATTTTTTTCCTACAAAATAAACTGAATTTAATTAAATAAAATCTGAGAGCAGATCAATTCAGTTTCAGAGAAGAGGAAGTTCCCTTCAATGCCTCCTTTGTTGTGTAAGGCATCTGTCCATGTCACGAGTGACCCAGGACCACCTGAGACAAACAGCATGTGTATCAGCCACATGTATCAGTGCACTAGAGCTGTGTGGAGCTAAAGGTATACTGTCCTCCTGAGGTGACTGAAGCTTAGAGAGAACAGTGGTGGTATCTGTTTAAAGTAATGAGGCCTCTTTAAGTTCAGTGCTCCCTCATCTTGATTCTGCTTGCAGAAACCCAAGGAAGCTTATTCCGCTGATTTTCTTGATCTTATTAAAAGGCTCACGGTGTTAACGGCAGGGAAACATGCAGGTTATTTATGTTATGTGCACGAGAACCCAGAGGTGCTTACAGTGCAGAGGCTTTTGAAAGGGGTGCATGTTTGGATCATTGTAGAACGACAGCAAGGCAAGGCAAGTGTATTTGTATAGCACATTTCAACCACAAGGTCATTCAAAGTGCTTCACACAAACCCATCAAAACATAATGGCAAAGAAAAAAACATTTAAAAAAAAATTCATTTAAACAGTCCCAAAAAAATCAAATAAAAAAGTTGCGGGGCAGTTTAATAAATAAAATACAGTAGTAAGATGCATAAATTGATTAATATCCTTGAATCTGGTTCAATATAAGGCAACAGCAAACAGAAAAGTCTCCAGAAAAGCAGGTGAGCTCGGCTTGAATCCTTTAAACCTTGACCTCTTCTTAGTCTCAAGGTGTCAACAAACAGAATAATTATAATAATAATAATGTATTCTATTTGTAAGGCACTCTTTATTCAAGAATCTCAGAGTGCCACAGAGAGAAGGAACTGCTTGTTTCAACATGAGGAGCAAATGTGTTTGATGGCACATGTATCCATATGTGTTAAAGGCCTGCATGTGAGTCTAACATAACAACATACAACAATAACTTGTGCTTTGTTAGAAATGTTTTCATGATGACTGCAAACACTTCATCTCATTTAAAGCCTTTCAGGCATTTACTTGCAACAAAAGATACTCATGTTCCCCAATGACGTCATCCGTGCCTCTCTTTTTCCATTTGCTGCTCTGAGTGAGATTATTGCCCCCCCTCCTCCTCTTTCTCCCCGTAGTTAAATAGCAAAGCACGCTGCTTCTCGGGGTAGATAGAGCACTATACATCACGGGGGGTATTTAGATGATTCACCTTGAAGAACTACATACAAATCAAATCATCTAGCAGCTCTTTAACATGTACTCAAACAAAAACGAAGGACCACGTCGAGGAAGATCCTTTGACTCCATGAACATTGGCTTTGAAGAAAAACTGCTGAACAATGAGGTAAGAGCTCCCGTCCGGTGAGACAACCAGGAAGGTGGAGAGGATGTCTTGTGTGATATTCCAAGACTACTTTCTTTTATCGGCCCGGTTTGTCTTAATACATAAAACTTCACTTCATCGTCAGCGCGGATTAATGTTCATAACTTGTCATAGGAGACTCATTGTTACTCTTATTATTAGTTTGTACATCATTCTCGGATTTTCACAGTAAAAGGCTGAAGTGGGATAACCAGATCAACCTGCATATTATGGGGTGTCTTCATTGCGCACATTTTCGAAAGCGATGTTGAAAGTTGTCATTTATTTTAAAAAAGAAGAAGAATTGCACTAAAAGCTGGACTACATATAGCTATGTATTGTATTTCGAAATACTCGATAGATGCTCGCCTCTGGATTTTAATGTTGCAAAACTAATGCAAAGTGGACAAACAGCCAAACAATACACCAGAGAATGATGCTATTGTGACTGTGACCACCTGTCTGTAGCTTCAGCAGGCAATCCGATTGTGCCTGTGACCTTCACCTGCACACGTGTACACATCTTAACCGGGGCTCTTTCTGAATGTCAGGACTTCTTGCACGAAGGTATTGAGAGAATAAAATAAGTTGTCTCTCACAATGAGGAAAGGAAAAAAGGTGTTCAATCGAGCAGCTGTAGATGCCAATTTAGAATAATCACAATAACTTTTGTTTTTATATTAAAAACCCTGAAAGCTTTGTCCAAGATACATTTATAAATCTGACATCAACGAAGAGGAGATAACTATTCGACGATGAGCTCGTCTCGTGCGTAAAACCATCGCACTTTGCAGCCAGCAACCTGCGCGCAGCGGTGATTAAACGCTGCCGTGTGTGTGGTTAGATCCCAACGCAGGGAGCTGATAGGCTTCCCCGCGGTCTAAATGAGATTGCATTAAGGCGATTCTTTGAGACACAGAGGTGTTCATCTTCGTTAAACCGAGACGCAACGCGTTGGCCCCGAGGAGCGTCCTGATCCAGTCTCCATACACGAATGCTTTCACGGATTCTACCGACTACGGTCCACCGAAAAGTGGTCTGCACACTGCTCACACAGCGGAATATGGTAGGCAGCAATTTAATGAATTTAACAGATGTATTCACACAATCGGTGTAATCCATAAAACTGTGATATAATATTTAGAATAAATAAAGTGCATTTGTAATTACACGATTGGAATACAAATAGTGTCTGTTTAAATCAGATCCTTCTAACTGACTTAAATCAACGAGAAAACGTTGTATCCAGTCAGAACAGATTAGTTTCTCTGTGCCGCTGTCACGTTTACAGTCCTGCTTCTCAAATCTCATGCAGGATTAGGAATTTATCCGCATGTGCAGCGCGCACGGACATGCGTCAACGTGAGAGCGCTGTTCAAGGTGCTGAAGCGCATGGGTTGGCCCTGCGGACACTAATCTCAGTCCTGTGCGTAATGCTTCAAACTGTGACCCGTTTCATCAGTGTGAATGTAAAGAAACAAAGCCATGTTTCTTTTTCTGGGTGACAGGAACATTGTGCTCTGTGTGACTCTGACCCCATGTACGTGTTGAAGGTGTTGCATGTTCAGTATGCGATGTTCTTTTGGATGGCTACAGATGCTCTTAAGTGATTAGAGTTGTGCTTTCACGTCATTACCTCCCCTGAGTTATGGTTCAGTCACGGGGGGAAACTATTATGTGCTATTGACTCAAGTGAACCAAACCAGGTGGTGTATTGTTCTTTAATTGTTGAAGGGTTACTGAAACTAAGCAGCACATAATATGCTAATGAAGTGTTGTTTTCACACTACTGTTAAAGCTGGTGCCACATTTGTAATAGTTCTCTGTTTGCAATTAGTTCTCTACTTTTAGGGGCTAACACTAATTTAAAAAGGTGGAATTTCCTTTCATTTTAGGTCAAATTAAATAATCATGTATACATTAAAAAAAGTTGGTAAGAGTTGAATATGTCCTCAAGTGACCATCAGAGAACCACTATTGTTTGTTGAATGAAGATGATTCATTGCAGTTACACAAATGAAAATCTGTGTTTCATTACTGTTTTCAGATAAACAAATCAACCTTCACAAAAATTGAAGAAAACACTGAAAAGAAGAATACATCAGAGAAAGGGAGAGCAACGATTATCTTTTCCCTCAAGAATGAAGTGGGAGGACTAGTTAAGGCACTTAAACTCTTCCAGGTATGGACACAGTTATTAATGTATTCATTTGGAATACAGTGTCTACAATGTACAAAATGTTCATACCATATTTATGCCATACATGTGAAATATATGTCTACCAATAACTTGTTAACTTAAAAAGGAGTATCCATGTTTCTTGCAGGAAAACCATGTCAATCTTGTTCACATAGAGTCCAGAAAATCAAAACGACGCAACTCTGAGTTTGAAATCTTTGTGGACTGCGACAGCAACCACGAACAACTGAATGAAATAATCCAGCTGCTTAGAAAGCATGTGAACGTGGTGGGTATGGAGCCTCCAGATAACTCTTGTCTAGATGAGGAAGGTAAATGAAATCCTGCAAATGCTGTATTAGAAATGTATTATATTTGGCCGTATTGTCAGCAAACAACTCATTTCTTCTTCTTTCTCCCCAGATATGTATGATGTACCTTGGTTCCCAAAGAAGATTTCAGACTTGGACAAGTGTGCTAACCGAGTCCTGATGTATGGCTCTGAGTTGGATGCTGATCATCCGGTATGTAGGCACAATTCAGATAACAAAAAACTGCAGTCATTAAATGAACGCATTTTAAATGTTCTTCTATGTTCCTCTCCATCAGGGTTTCAAGGACAATGTCTATCGTAAAAGGCGAAAGTACTTTGCTGATCTCGCCATGGCCTACAAACAGTGAGTACTTGCTGTATATTTCACTGGTTCTTTTCTAAATCTATATATATGATTAGTTAATATTCATATAATTATTCTCTCTTGCTGCAGTGGGGATATCATTCCTCGTATTGAGTTCACAGAGGAGGAAGTGAAGACTTGGGGAGTTGTGTACAGAGAGCTCAACAAGTTGTACCCCACCCACGCCTGCCGGGAATACTTGAAGAACCTTCCGCTGCTGTCCAAATACTGTGAATTTCGGGAGGACAACATCCCTCAGCTGGAAGATGTGTCCCGCTTCCTGAGGGGTAGGTTTTGTATTTTTGTTCCTAATACAAAAATTGTAAATGGAATTTTTATCAATATTTTCAGCTTAGTAAATATCGTCACTCACTCATCTGCCTTTCCAATGTTTCATCAGAACGCACTGGATTCACCATCAGGCCAGTGGCTGGTTATCTGTCCCCTCGGGACTTCCTCGCTGGTTTGGCCTTCCGGGTTTTCCATTGTACCCAGTATGTGCGGCACAGCTCCGACCCCTTATACACCCCCGAGCCGTGAGTCATATGCAGTACTATATTTAGAAAAGGGAGGCTATGGGTCCTAATGTTTGGTTATCTTTCGTTATCAAGGGACACGTGCCATGAGTTGCTGGGCCACGTCCCGCTGCTAGCAGAGCCCAGCTTCGCACAGTTTTCTCAGGAGATCGGTCTCGCTTCGCTCGGGGCCTCAGACGACTCGGTTCAGAAACTTGCCACAGTGAGTGACACCGATCGAATCGACTTCAATTTCACATTTTCAACTTTTGAATCTAGAATAATTTTCAGAATTGCTTGCATTTTATCGACTCTTATGTTACAGTGCTATTTCTTTACGGTGGAGTTTGGCCTATGCAAGCAAGAAGGGCAGCTGCGAGCATATGGAGCAGGACTGCTGTCATCCATCAGTGAGCTGAAGGTAAAACATTTGGACCATACTGTGGTCATCCTCCAGATCATTTCTAATTGTACTAACCATAAACATACCAAGAATATGGAAAAGTATTACCTACACACCATCCATTAAACCAGTCAAATCCATTAAATAATTATATTAAACACATGGAAAATTAATTATACAGGTTTGGCTTTATTTGAACATTTAAAATCCCTTAGAATGTTGTCATGCTAGATACTTGATAATAGACTGTCCTCATAGATCCACTCTTTAATTTGAAACAGCTAAATACAGACTGATCCAATGACACTAATGTGTGCTAGTGTTTACATACAATGGTTCCAGCATCATAACTATGTTTCTCTATTACAGCATGCACTATCTGGCAATGCAAGGATAATGCCCTTTGACCCCAAAGTTACATCCAAACAAGAATGCATCATCACAACATTTCAGGATGTCTACTTTGTGTCAGACAGCTTTGAGGAGGCCAAAGTCAAGATGAGGTGAGCTCAGAAATGTTACGCGACATATTCATAACAATATGAGTAGATGAAAAATGATCTCAATATCCAATGTACATCATTTAATAATAATATTGTGTTTCTTTCAGGGAGTTTGCCAAGACCATCAAGCGTCCCTTCACAGTCCGATACAACCCTTACACCCAGAGTGTGGATGTGCTTAAAGACACTCCCAGCATCAACAGCGTGGTGGAGGAGCTTCGGCACGAGCTCGACATTGTCGGTGACGCCCTCAGCCGCCTAAACAAGCAGCTGGGCATCTGACTGCCCACATTCCAGTTGAAGTTATCCACCTGCAGTCCATCAACGCTCAATGTGTCCCCCCCAACCACCGCTGTAGAGATACTGCTTGTGTATCGCCCTTCGTCAGTACAATGAATGTGCACTTCTTTTGTTCAAAAGCTATATTTCCCCCACTACAAGGTGTATTGCTTATACAATTTACAGAGGCGTATTTTATGTTTAGCCACAGATATCAGTAAGTTGCACAAAACCAAGGAGCTACTGACCTCGAGACGCTGTTTTGCTTCAGTTGTCTTTGGCCCAGTCGGCTTCTGAATTGAAATCAGTCAACGCGCTTTCATGGTACTTTATTACCTTTTTTAAAAAATCCCCAGCTGTTACAAACACAGATGTGGTTTCCCCATCCTATTGTTAACCATGCTGTTGTATATTGTCATGTGAATTGTTTTGTATTTGATTTCATCCTTCTTCACATTTAAATCACTTCAGTGATATGTATAAAATGTTCCTTTGTTGTATTCTTTCAGTGTATGTAACATGTTCCTTTTTGTGTGCTGTTGAAGGAAATTGTGTAAGTGAAAATTGGTGTTACAAGAATGTTTTCTTGACCGACTTGGCCCATTCACCCATATATTTTACAGTGATGATTTTGAATACCTCCTCTTGGAAGTGAAAATTATTGTAGTGCCCCTTGAAATCAAAACATTATTTTTCTACTGTAAAGAAATATATACATTATGAGTAGGCTATGTATTAAAACAAAAACAAAAAAAGTATTGTGTCAAACAGTTTGTTACCTTTAGACTTAGTCACTTATTGATGTCCTTATGGTGGTGGTTTGGTTATGGATACTAGATGCTGAGGAACATGCTGATGATGATCATGGAGAAGCAGAAGGATGACAGCGAGGACCCTGAAAGTGACAATTTATGTTCAGGCTGGAGTTTGTGTATCTAAAAATAATTATCACTTTGACCCAAGGGCAATGTAAAAATACATTCTGAAATAGAAAGACACTGATTGAAATTGTTAGAGTTGGTTTCTTGGACACTGAATTAGTGACTGCTTCTATATGTTAAGTTTTTATTTAGGATACATAACTTCCCAAATAGAACATCTTCATGTCAAATCGATGGTCTTCTATGTCCCACTGCCGGAATGTTATCACTTAAGTAGTAATGTCCATAAAAGGAGAAACCTGAAACAATTAACACATAAAAACAAGTAACGTTAAATATGTTAGTAATACAACTGTATTGTTAGTAATACAACTGTATTCAATGTAACACCCAGTTGCAGGTTAATAGTTGCACGTTGTTCAAAGTAATGCAATCGAAATAACACGAAAGGTGCTCTAAAAACAGTGAGATTATGGTAATCTGGGGCGCTGAAGTGCATTTAGTCAAAACTATATTCTTCAATTTCGACACCAAAACAGCCCGCTGCAATACAGCATGCTTCACGACAGTGTCGCAAATCACGATGCAACGTTACTCATGGAAACGAGCCCGCGGACGGAGTTTTGTTTACACTCCTGGGTAAGTTCTTTATCCTCCACCTTTAAGTGTGAAAGTTGTGTATGTCTGACCGTGTAGTTATCGGAATAACTCACCACCAGCGGAGTGACCCACGCAACCGTCGTCGCACTTTTGCTGATGTAACTAGCTAAAAGCTTAACAGTTAGCAAACTGGTTCGCGCTAGCTAACAAGTGCAACGAAAACAAACCCCAAACGATTAACTGGTAGTAACGTGACCCATGTCGTGTCCGTCAGGGGGCCAACAGCTACGGGCAGCTGGCCCAGGGCCACGTGGAGGACCTGTCAGAGCCCCGGCTTCCTGACGCCGCCGCCCTCAAAGACGGGGCTTTACGGTCTCTCAGCGGCGGCGGGGGGCACACCGCGGCAGTCACCGGTAGGTACCACCTTTCACGGGGGGAAAAAACAGTCCGAGGGAATTGGCAGGACGGTGAAAAAAAAAATATATATATATATATTTAATAAAAATGACGACGTGATTTTTACAATCCTGCTCAACGTTCTGCATGAATCCATGGTAATGCTACAGAGATCGCGTTGCGCCCCCTACCGGGAGAAATAGGTCAGCGTTAATTGTTGACTGATTGTATTTAGTAAAGAGAGTTATTGGTGGATAGTAACTATGTTTATTTTTATTTTCAAATCCTACATGGGATTATAGAACACCACAGTATGTCACGCATCACAAATATACAGCAAGACACGTACAATCTATACAGTCAAAAGAAAAACACGTCTACTTAATTTCACACAGAATTCCAAACAAATGGTTGATCAAATAGTAGAAGAAAGAAGGAAAATTGCTTGCTAACAAATACATATTTGTTTAAATTACTTTATGGTTTTGACTCTGTTGTTTCTCTTTTACTCAATGATTTCCCTCATCCACCAAGCTCCATGGAACTATCTAATCTTAATGTGTTATACATGAATAGCCAACTCAGTTGTATGGTTCCCAAATGTTTGTGGTGTATTTTGTGTTGGACAGAAAATGGAGAGTTGTTTGTGTGCGGACAAAATCACAGAGGCCAGCTGGGACTTGGCCACAATGCAGACCTCTCAACTCTTCAACTCTGCCACAGTCTGAATCAGAGGGTCACAAAAGTAGTCTGTGGTTGGGATTTTACTCTTCTTCTCAATGGTGGGAACACTTTCATACCAGGAGTTTGCTCTATATTTTACACATGCACTAAAAGGATACATTTCATGAGCTATGATTAAACATTTACTCCTAAACATGGATAATGGATAGATTAGAAAGATATTTCATTTATCCTTCAGGGACAATCTGGATGTCACAGCAGTCGTTAATGAGAAAGAACAGAAATAGCAAAAGAACAGCATTAATGTAAGAATATACAATAGAGTGTCCATCATTTAAGGTAATATAATCCACATGTAAAAAATAAAGGGCTAAATTACCAACACATTGTATATATTTTTAAACTCTCCTGCAACTGACTGCAGTCATACAACTGTTGAATATTATGTAATACATATATATATATATATATATATATATATATATATATATATATATATATATTTTATGTCACATTGACAGATTGTGGTCGAATTTTAGCATGTGGCTCCAACGCTTATGGACAACTAGGTGTTGGACAACACATCACACACTCAGCAGATCTACTGGTCATTGAGGTGAGCAGCATGTATTTCACAGACTTCAAATAACACAATGCAACAATCAAATGTTTCTAATCTATCAATCTAATCAATCCTGAGTGATCAAAATTGCTACCAACCAACTTCACCTCATGATCAGTTTGATCAGTTCCTGATGAAGCTGATGTCACTGTGCTGCTTGTTCTCAGAGTCTGGAGGAGCCAGTTGTGAGTGTAGCAGCAGGACTCAGACATTCACTTGCTGTTACTGGTAAGTTTGCAACAGAAATGTCATTAGTTGGTTTTCATTTAGCAGTCATCTCACAAATCCTTCTTTTCTCCTCTGCCCTCAGACTCAGGCTGTGTATATCAGTGGGGTCGTGGTCTTTTCAGTCACGCTAAGAGAGCCCTCAGTCCACGTTCTGTCCCATCACACCTCAGCTCTCCGGTGCCCTCTCTGGTACCAGGTGAGTGAAACAAAAAAAGTTGCAGAAAAGGAAGTTTTTAGGCATTCTGTGATTTACAATAACACTGATAAATGTGTCCATATACTTGTGCATATGTTGCAGGTTTGGATCAGAAGACCTCACGCATGGTAACTGCAGGCTTGGCGCACTGTGTGTGCCTCACAGGTATGGCCCCTGAGTATATGCTGTGTTCATGTCACATTTGGTTTATTTGGCATAATTATGAGCCTCTGACTGAGAAAAAAAACTTTCATATCAGCCTGGAAAGACATGTTGGAAAGTAGGTTCCAAACTTATTAACATAAAATATTATTATCGTCGGCAACAGATAAGACAGCACATCCACTTCATTTAGCCGCCCACGGTAAAGAACAAAACATGCTTGATTGGATGGTGGCATTGCAGAAAGATGTCGGCTACCAAGCCTGGAAACTTCTTTCTGTCAAACTGTCCTGTAATTAGTTGACCAGCGAGGCCCTATTGCTGCGCTGCCTTTTCTGTTGCTGCCCTTACTGAATGAAGAATAAAGTTGATCCTGTCATGTGTGCAGGAGACGGTGATTTGTTTCTGTGGGGAAGCAACAAGCGTGGCCAGCTGACCGCGACAGAGCCCTTCCTGTCCTCTCCAACTCTTGTGAAGCGCTCACTGCTGGGTAATGAGAAAGTCATCAATGTGTGGAGCGGCTGGACACACATTGTTGCTCAAACAGGTGAAACATATTAAAGCATATTGTGTCTGTGATGCTCATCAGTTTGAAAAGGATTAGATGGACAGTTGACATATCTGAACATGGTCATCATTCATTTCAGAGAGTGGGAGAGTGTTCACATGGGGCAGAGGAGATTATGGACAGCTGGGCCGACAAGCATCAACCAGTCAGAACTCAAAGTGGCCATCGACTGATCCTTCAGGAGAGGGTCGAAACCAGGAAGCTTGCCTCCCTGCGGAGGTTAAAGTCCTCCGTGGAGCGACACAGGTAAGAGTGTGACACCTGCAGACTGAAAAACCAAGGAGGCATATGACAAATGTTTATACATGCAGTGTGTTTTAAATTATGTGTAGTTTCTTACTGTTGTGGCTCTCGCCCTCGTGTTTTAGCAGAACATGTCAATGTTACACCAGCAGGGGGCAGCAGGCAACCATAAAGAAAACAGGTTTTAGAGGTTTTGTGTGTGTGAGGTGAGACACTGTGACTGAATGAGAGCCAAGCCCACTAAGAGTAGCTTCTTAATAATTAGCATCCCTACATCTATCGTGTGGAGTGCACACATACTGCCAGAGGCCAACTTGCATTCAGTAAAGGCAAAGATATCTTCTCCCATAAGGGCAATTATGTCAGAGCATTGAGGTTGCAGCAGTTAACCTGAAGCCTAAATGGCAGCTGTTTTGTAGGAGATGGATGCCAATAAAGTGGATGTCTGGGACGGACAAGGGCAAGCTCCGGATCATTCTTCCACTGTGCACATGATCCTTGCAGCAGCGCTGGCATCTGTCAAGGCGTTGTTACCGTGCGTGTGTACAGCTAAAGGCAAGATGGATTAGCTGCTGGGTTTATGAATCGCTCAGCCCACCCTCCCATGTTAGTCCTCCTAACACTGTCGCGAGTCAATATTTATTAAACTGTCACTTTTTTACGAGGCCTATGAACGTTACTGGAGTAACAAATTATAACCTGTCAGGGGTTCAGGGATCAATGCGTCTGTTTCTCTCCTTATGGCCTGCCTCAGTTGTATGCTAAAAAAAATCCAAAAAACATAGCTTTATCAAAGAAGTTTAAACGGTATTTGCAAGGATATATATATATTATATATATCTTACTCTTGTTGAGCTTTGTAGATTTCAGGATCAGAATTTAAAAGTGTCCCCCCTCAATTCTTGCAGCTGTCATGAGGAGAAAGCCTCATGGGGGGGGGGGGGGCATTAATTAGTAAAAGCTCTTAGTCATCAAAGGCAGGCACATGAGACGGTTGCATTAACTCTTCTGGTGTGTTCCTGCTTTTTTGAATGAGCTGGCTTTTTGTGTAATAGTTTCTTGCTCTGTAATGTATTTACAGACAACATCTTTGGTTGGTGCACTCAGTTTTGAATAAAAGTTGGATGATTACATCTTGACACATTTCATTTTATTTCAGTTTCAGAGAATATTTGGTTACAAAGTATCTCAGTATCCATGTTGGCATAAAACATTGTGGATATTACAGTCTTGAAATTCATCACACATTTAAAACATATTTCAAATATTTTTCTCGACAGATTGCATGCGGATCTGAACATAACCTTGCCATTGTAGGTGAGTGTATTCTCTCAAAGATATTCTTACATTTTCCTGGATTTTCTTCTCATTGTCTTTTTGATGGTGTTTTCAAAATCTGACGTATTTACCTGTATCAGAACCTGTAATGTTGCTGGAAAATAGACAAGCATATGCTTGTCCTCTAACATAACACACAACTGTGGAAAGATTCATCAAGGTAGAGCGCTGTCTGAGAAATCAAGAATATTGGTTTCAATACGTGCAGGTGCCTGAAACAAGAGGCTCCACTTTTGCCCTGACATGACCCTGGCTCTCACTAAAGAAAATAAATGGGAATACACATTGAATCAAAGAACAAGCGAGGGAATACATCTAATACATTACAGTTTAATATGAGTGTGAAATATTAATCATTCTGGTAATGCTGTAGAGGATTTCTGAGGTCAGTTCATTGCTCTGTGGCCTTTGCATCAGGAAGTAACTTTAGCATGGATAGATGGGCATCATTGACAAACGATTACCCAAACAGGCCTGCAAAAGAGCAGAATTTAACACACACACATTTACAAGCATGTTTCTAGTTTTAGGCGAGGCCTCTCCCTTTGTCCACATAACCAGAACATAGATATTGCAGCTGCACACATTGCTTAAATGATACTAAACAAACACAGAAATATGTGCGTGTTTGTGGTTCCTCATCGCCTTCACAAAGGGGTTAAATGTGCTTTTGTTCTTCCCATGCTTTCCAAAAGTCACCATCTTTCACATACTCACCGCCTAGAACCTGAAAACATTTTGGAAGTAAAATCTTATACATCAATTTTTTAACACTGACCCACTTTTATTTTTTTTTTACATCGTCATGAATATAAGTGCTGCAGATGAAAACTTAAACGCACACACAGGGTTCCACAAGAGAGGAAATGCTGGTCACGGCTGGTATTTCCGCCAGCAAATGGCCGTCCGTTTTTAATGTTCTGACCAATCTGAATCGTTAACTGGGAATGCCACTATCAGGAAATCGTGGATGCTGAGTGTCCGTCAACAATGTCAGTTTTCACAAAGCATTGCTCCGTGCTTCCACAAGTCTGGTGATGCGATGACAAAGCAGAACCGGGAAGTAGAGAGCTCATGTGAACCTCCTGCACCCTTCTTGCTGGGCCATGCTCTCCTCTTGTCCTCCTGTCTGGAGCGCGGTGGCAGAAGCAGCGAAATAGCAAAACAGGATTGGAAGCAGAGACCTGAGTGCTGCTATTTGTGTTGCTGAAGTAGGTCAGGTGGAAAGGAACGGAGAGCATTGCATGCTGCTCATGATATCTGTTGCTTGCTCAGACCTCTCTCCATTTGCACCTGAGTGTGCTCCTCATGTATGAAACTCATCAGCATGGTCAGACGTGGGAGATGCTGTGGTCGCAGCTCATCCAATCTGAGAAAAGATGTTTGTTAATGTGAACATTTTGAACTTTAAAGGAATGTATCGCGATAAACATCTGAGATCAGATCCTGTTTGTGTCGTATGGTCAGTTATCACTGTGGTGTTAATTTGGTGTGAGATTTTAAACTGCCGAATGCGGAATGTGAAACCAAATAACAGGACTTGTTTACAAGGAAATTGATTTTGGCTTGAGTGTCTCCATGTCTATCCTTTTGTTGTGCTGAATATTTTCCATGGCACTTTGTTGTCATGGAAACACTGATGTGCTGTACTCCAGTCAGTGAGTCCACGAATTGAGCACAGCACCAAAATAAGGCTTTTCCTCCAGTGAAGGAACCATGTCACCACATTAAGCTTCCAAATAAATGAGAACCGGGTTGTTTACTTTGATTAATTCTAATCAAAGATGGACACACGCATTCCAGTTATAAATACATGTATTATCTTAAAGATGGTGCAACATGTGTGTAATGTATAAGCCCAATCTGGCAGAATGTCACACTGCCACAAATTGCTGGCATGATATCTCGGGTCTATGAACTGACGAAAGCATATGTGTCACTTGGCGAATCCAAATCTTCAATGCCACCGATGTTCAGGGACGAGCTGAAAACGCAGACAGACAAAAGAAATCCCTCGATGAAACAAATTAGAAGATGGCATGAAAGACACAACTGCATGATGGGGAAAGCTTGGAGATGTGTTACCCTTGAGAAAGCCAGCTCGCTTCTGTTGCCATGGCAATGGAGCCTATTAGGTAACTGTTGCCATGGCACGTGTGTCCTCAGTGATGCAGGCCTGACCACACCCACTAACAAGCTCACCAGCTGTGAAAAGCAGGGAGGCTTTACTGCTGGCTGAGTGTCAGTGTTGGAGAGAGGAAGAGGTGGGTGTGGGTGTGGGTGAGAGAGTGAGAGACGCATGCCTTCTGTTTTTCTTTCTTTCTTCAGGCTACTAATTTTAGCGTACATTGGTCTGCAGCCCCCGTCCCTCTCTCTTGTCAACTCCACTGACCCTTGACCCCTCTCTTTTTCAGACGGGTGTCTCCTCTCCTGGGGCTGGAACGAACATGGGATGTGTGGCGACGGTTCACAGAGCGACGTCTTTCAGCCACAGCTCGTTTCTGGTCTCAGCCCTCTTCTCATTGGCTGTGGAGCTGGACACTCTATGGCAATGTGCGCTGCGAAAAACTGACTTAAGACAAAACTCTGCAACGGCTCCACCTCACTAACCCCGGAGCAGGAACATGTATTCATCAGGAGTTAATCGGAGACAAGAAAAACAGAATGACTTTGTGAATTGTGTTTTGCCCGCATATGATTATTCTAAGTGCCTTACACTATAACTTTCACCTTGTAATAGGCTACTTGAGCTCCTTGAAAAGATTAGGCTTCAAACTGCAGTTGTCATCATTGGTTGGTCGGACACAGACTGAGTTATGTTACATGTGGACAGAGGCCATCATTTCTCTGGCCAGCCTGTCACTTTGATGGACGTGATTGGGACCGATGGCTTTTGCATGACCCGGCCTCGCCTACGGCTCCTGGTCCACCTGCCCTGCTGGTCTTCCAGAAGGAAGCCGTTGTGGATCATGTGAGGAATGGGCTAGACTGGTGCAGTAGCTCCAGCTTCCCATTTCAGCAGTTTTATTGCTCTTATTTATTATTGATCTCGAGTATCAGAAAGCAGTCAATCTGTGCACTTCATACTGAAAATCTCTCGGTCATCTCATGATTTAACATTTACACAATCCAAACAGTGAATTTTACTTTGGCAACGATCCATCACTTCTTGATGATCTTTGAGGATCTGTTTGTCTCCTTTGCTCCACTTTCATACTGTATATTACTTAATCCATCTTGGGGGTAATTTGTCTGCTGCATTTGACCCAACATACATATTAACAAGCTGTGGGCGACCCAGGGATCAAACTGCAGGTCTGAAGCCAGGGCTGTGGTCAACGCCAATGGCAGGACGCAGAATATTGATGCAATGTATTCACATTTTTTATTTTATTTTTGAAATTTAATTCTTATTTATGCAAATTCTAGATATAAAAAAGAAAAGACATCTGCTTTAATGAAAGCGAATGTGCTTATACCTGGATTAGTTTGAAAAAATAAATCAACACTCTTTGAAAAATGATCATTTCTGTGTTCTTGTTTTTTTATTTATCACTATTAATTGTACAAGCCTGAACTGTATCGGTCAAAAAGACACAAAAATCCCAAAACAACAAACCAATCAAAACTGAACACCTTATTGAGATAACTAACCACAAAATGCACGCTGTTCAAAACGCACAATCTCAAGTCTCGCCAAATGGCACATTAGTTGCCTCTTAGTTGTGTTATTCATTCCTTTTCATAACAGAGGCTATTATTGTTATTTATTCTGTCTGACAATGACCATCACACTGTCCCCCATTTGTTCTCAGCTCTAATGGCAGATTACACTCTGCTGTACCTGACTTCACACAGATCTTTGGTTGTTGGCAGTGTGTTTGCAGGTGTTTGGTAAAAAGTTGAAGCTGTACTACTCAATGGCTCTCCTTTATGCTTTTATTAGGTATGCTCACTGCTCGCCTTTAGAAGCTGATCCTTATGGGGGTCCTTATTGTATCTTTGTGCTTTTTTGAATACTGAACTGATGCTTTCAATGGCTGGTGATTACTAATGTCAAATGAAATGTACATTAATTTGTCATGCTGGTGAAGCTATACTCCTGAATGGTTAGAATAATTTGCATAACAGAGGCACTTGTCCAGTATGTGTGTAATGTTTTGGCATTAGTTAGTATTGCATACTACTATTTGCATGTGCAGAAAAATAACCCAATTCTACATGATTGTCAATTAAAATATACTACGTGATAATCATGAATGTCTGAGCTGTGATATGAAGTGATGTATTTTAGATCTAAGCTGTCTGTGTCAATCAAAAATGTAGCTGTGAAGATATAGCAACGTTCCATGAATGTTTATATATCTATTATTTATTTCTGAATAGCCCTATATAAGATGTGATTGACCAAATAATTATTAACGGCACACTTTCACATTTTAATGCCTCATTAATACAAGGTAAGAGTGGTAAGGATAACCTTTTTTTCAATCTTTTTTTTTTTTGTGGATGTTATCTTTTTGATGCCTGAAAACATATCAAATGAACATTAAAGGTTCACTGGTGCAAAACAGTGCAAAACAGTGCAAGAGTCTACAAAAATGTGATGATGACAGTGCAAAGTTCACGATTTCTTTCAACTGTTTAGTCTGGCTGACATGACAAGTGACAGGTTTTTTTTTTGCTGGGTGATTAAAATCGGAGCAACATTTTTTTTTCTTTCAACAGAAGAAGCACACATATATTTGATGATCACTCAAAAACATTGGTACACGCAACTTTGGCACACAAAAAAAAGCATATTTACAGCACTGGCACAAACCAAAAATAGGCACATAAATTACAACACAGTAACCATTCACAGATACTGAGAAACATAAGGCTTGACAACAAAACTTCCTCAGTGCTACATCTATGCTGAGTTTGTGATGTACAGGTTGTCACTGTCACACCCATTCAAAAAGACTAAATAATACACACAACAATGCTACTGCAAGGTGGGTGATGGGCCTTTATGGGTCATACACATAGTGGTCGGGACACCATGGTTCATAACACAAACTGACTCTGTTGGTTGTCTGCTCCGGTGCTGTCGCTGGGTCTCTATAAACATATAAAAAAAACAATAACAAAAGCAAATTATTACACAAATTATGTATACTGGTGGAAATGATGGCGATGATTGATACCTCTGCGAGAGGCGAGACATGACACAAGCTTGGAGAGTAAAGAAAATGTGCTCCGTTAGTTCCTCATGGTAAACAACAGGTTTACCATGAATTTTCCCATGCGCAGCCAAGGCATCAGACAACGAGGTTTTGTCTGAGGTTACGCTCTGAGTCGGTTAATAAACATGCCCAGTCATGCTTCATTTTACATGTTGATGTACAGTAGTTCGGTCATTGTCATGCAGTTGTATATTTTGCGTCATGCTCTTGCAGTCAATTAGTTTTTTTAATTTGATGCTCTCTTTGACACTTGAAAGGGTCAAACAGCAGTTCAAAGCACTGGCTGTAAGCTAGAAGGAAAGGAAAGATGTGTGTATGCATGTGCTGTTGAATAAAAACGGAGTCTAAATACTCATTGTGTATAAAATTTATTTCATGCAAGGACTTGTATTTACATTTTTTTTTTTTTATACTTTTCTGTTGCAAAAATGGAAAATACATGCATTTACCTTCAGTAGACCCACATCCCATGCTGGGTCGTATTGTACTTTGTATTTTTTTTCTTTCACTTTAATTGCATGAGCATATTGTTCACCTGCATCTCTTCACATCAAATCTTTACAAGTTTTTTTTTTTTTCTTAAATATATAACGTCCATTAATTACCACAATAGACATGACTTGAAATGTAAAACTCTGCTCCTTCAGAATAAAAACAAAACTTCGATGTGTTGCTATACTGATATATTCTTCTAAAAATGAACATTTCTGATTGGTCACGTCAAATTTGTTAAAGTGCTCTGAAAAAAATTGTGCATAATTATTGGGACAGTATCAATACATGTAACGGTAACGTTATTGATGTTTTTAATCATAGACATAAGTCACCGTGACGTCTCTGGATATATTTTGGCTTTGGAGAGTTGCCTGGTCCCCGTTGATAATTTGTGCTTTATTATACAAAAATATTCTTGAGATGGGGACTATACAGTCAGTACTTTCACCTGTCATATAGGGTTAAATTCTAGTATGTGTTGGATGGTGCAACAATAATAACCAATTTACTGTGATTGAGGTTACAAGGGTGGTACAAAAGGTGCGAGGTGCACCGTATAAACCAAAGCTTCTGTTACACTGTTATGAGCATGGTAATGTGTACCGATGCTACACTAGTACCACTTATGGTACGTCTTGTCAATGTACTACTCTCTTTTACTTTGCCTCGTCAGGTATGAAGGCACCATTGTTTTATAATTCTTGAGTCTTGCCTTAATTTAGGCATCACAGCAGTTATAGAAGTTGCTGCAGACTACAGATACTGTTTAAAAACTAATAACTACCAGTAAATATATTTATATAAAAAATAGTTATGCTCATAACAGCATTAGTTGGCTTTATGAAAGATTGTTCAAGTCAAATCACGCTATTTTAGTTGGAGGCAGTCAAATAAAAATAAATCTATGAATTTGGGGAAAGGCAAAGAATGGAGGCTACATACAATTCTCTGCTATGACTGAGTCTCTTGTAAAGCTGTCTCAAAATGCACTAACAAATGACAAAGCTTTTTTTTCTTTCTTACAGATACTGCGGTACAGTTAGCTTCTTGTTTAACATTATTTATCATGCAGTTCATGCAAATGAACAAAACTGTTTTAGTTCTGTTGACATTAAATGTATTCATCACTAGTATCATAGACGTTGTCATCCATATTGCATTGGACATCATGAACATCATGTTCATTTTTCTCTACTGGCCTCTCAGATACAATTGAGCCTCGTCTGGATTGAACTTTCAGAATAGCATCTCTAGTTTGCAACGTACAAATCATAAGAGGACTTCCCTTAACAGCTGCCAATGGTATACCTTTTGGATACTTTTCAGAGCCATGTATTGTTAATGTCCAGCATATTATTTGCAGGGGTTACATCTTGTGAAAGATTCTTTCACAAAATTGTAAAAAGCAGATGAGATCAAAGTTATTGGCAGAAGAGTATGTGAGATCAAAAGCAACAGAGCAACAGGCAATTCAGAGTGGGGTTAGCCTGTGGTAGAAGTAGAACAGTGCTTTGTCCACAACTGAGGTGACCCATGCAGAGGGGCACGTGCCCATGTTTTCTAGTCTAGCATATGATGACACAGCTTGAGTATTAGACACAGTTAAGATACAGTTTTACAGAAAAAGAATGAAATCAAAATGAAAACAAAAGCAAGAGTGAAGGTAAGTGTAAAAGCAAAATTTGACAAGTAAGTGTGGACTGGCCTTCCGATGGCATTGTGTCTGCTACTCAACCATGCTACATAATGGATGGGATGGGAGAATGTGAGTGCTGCATTAGACATGGTGGGCTGCAGGGTAGGGCGGACACTGAGGACACTCCAGAGGCATCCCCGCTCATGCCAGACATGCTGTTAAGGCTCCAAGGCTTTTCATAACCTTCAGTTGAAAAACAGAGAACGTTCTGAGTACACTGCAGCACTGAACAAATGCTGTGGTTGTTCCTCACTGGTAATACTACACCTGTTGCTTTCTTGTTTTTGTCTCCAAAGAAACAGGTCAATACAGGCTCGAGACAGATCATTATTCTCCATGCATTGAGTGCATCAGGAGTACGACAGCATGCACCAGGCGGTACTGGAATGGTTTTGGAGTATAACATCACAACACACTCGAAAAAGGGAAGCACCTCAGGTGGGGAATGGATTCTCAGCTACAGGTAGGATTTCAAACTGTACGCCATTTAACTGTTGATGTGCTGGCTCGATCACAGACTAACGCGACTTTCTCAGAGGAATGTTTTGTAGATTAATACTAAATAAATCAAATAAACACAAAGGGTTTTTAACCCTGGTAATAAATGAGTTAGTTAGAATTTGGCTCTGAATAACATTAATAGCAATATTTGACATTAGCCTTCCTCCATTTGTGTCGTACTCCTTCACCATACTGATAGCACCCATCAGCAAGACGCTTCATGCACCATTATGGTCAAGAGCAATGTACTTCTCGTAAGTCAGCATCCTGCATGGTATTTATCATTACAACACATATACATACACGGTACACAGATAGCACATAAGTACTTTCTGAGGCATGTAAGAAAGCACATTCTAGATCATATAAATCTTGAAAATAGCTTTCTTGATTGTAAATATATATGGGTATTACATTATGCATGGTATCAAAAAATATATTATGTAGATGTGGATAATTAGTATTGACTTTGTGGTGCTTGTGCTTAGCCTTAACATATGTTAGTGTGACTTGGTATATATACAATTCCCAAAGGGAGGAATGAAGAGAAGCAGCTGCGGTGAGAGTGTGTAATAAGAGGTTTGTTGTTATTGATGAAGTGGATGTTGATGTTGATGTTGGTGTGTGTGCGGGTTTGTGTGTGTGTGTGTGTGTGTGTGTGTGTGTGTGTGTGTGTGTGTGTGTGTGTGTGTGTGTGTGTGTGTGAAATCTGAGACGTAACACTCAGCAGAGAGGTAAAAAAGAGCGTGTCCTGTCTACGGTCTACAGGGTGTCAGTGTCTTAGGGGCCTGTGATTGGCTGTTACTGTACGTACCCCTCCTCACTCTGGCCCCTGTGTGGTTGGGGCGTTCAGAAGTGGTGACCAGGAAGCAGGGCCGCTCTCTCTCGCTTGGGCTGAAGATTTCCTCCGGAGATGTGGCCTGGTCTATATGAGGGCAATCTTCGTTGGCCAGCGCTGCGTCCGCTGCCTCACCGTTCAACTTGGAATCTTTTGAGAAGACAATTAAGAAATGAAAAACGTACCAAAAAAATCAATTGAATCAAATACAATTGAACTAAACTGCAAATGAAAACTGTAAATCATATAAATATAAAAACCACAAAATGATTAGTCAACTTAGTGTAAAATAGTCTTCTCACACTTGTTGAACAGCCTGAGTGTACATCCTGAGTTTGACCTATTCATCCATTACAACCCACTCCTAAACATACGTTATCACTCTTTATACTACTACTACTTCTACATCTTTTGCCTTTCAACTAGCTAACCATTGTTAAATTAAGTAACATATTCAACTCAATATACCTTCAGTTTTCACATTCTACTATTTGGATGCACAAAGGAATTAGGGTGTGCAGTAATAATGCCGTCTAATATTGTCCAAGTGTTCTTGAGCACAAACTATATTAGAGGTAATTTTCTCTTTGCACTAATACCACCAGAGGAATTCAAGAGGAAATCAAGTGACTTACACATCTACTTACATATTCTTAACATTACAAATACACGGTGATTACACTTCCAGGTAGTCTTAAGAGAGAGAGGGGGAGTGCATCACTGCATTCACAAGTGCCAAATCAATAGCAAGATTACTCACGGTCTTCCTCAATCTCTCTGTTCTAGTAGCCAGAGTAAAACATGCTTTTCATCACACATTGTATTAATTATCTTTGGTGTGAAACTCATTTGTTTAATCTCGTGCCTGAATCATCAGCTGATTGAAGTGTGGGAAGAGACAAACAGTGATGAGACAACAGTACAACAGAAAACAGCTTTGTTTATTACCTTGAAACTTTATCTCGAAAACGTCGTCGTGTGGTATGGGGCTCGGTTGCTGGGAGCTCATGCTTGACTTACAGAAGTTTGGAGAACCTGGTTGCGGTGCCCGCGGGATGTGCCTATTCTTTTTCTTTGGTAGTTTCTGTTTTGCCATAGCCAGAGAGTAATACATTCCAAAGTTGTTGACAATCACAGGGACGGGCATGGCGATGGTCAGCACACCTGCCAGGGCGCACAGGGCTCCGACCAGCATACCGGAGGTCGTCCGAGGGTACATGTCTCCGTAGCCGAGGGTCGTCATGGTCACCACAGCCCACCAGAATCCAATCGGGATGTTCTTGAATTGCGTGTGCTCACTGGCTCGAGGGTCGTTGGGGTTAGCGCCAATCCTTTCAGCGTAGTAGATCATGGTGGCAAAGATGAGGACGCCGAGGGCGAGAAAGATGATGAGGAGCAGGAACTCGTTGGTGCTGGCCCTCAACGTGTGGCCCAGCACCCTCAGCCCTACAAAGTGACGGGTCAGCTTGAAGATACGCAGGATCCGCACGAAGCGGACAACTCGCAGGAAACCCAGCACGTCCTTGGCCGCCTTTGAGGAGAGCCCGCTGAGGCCGACCTCCAGGTAGAAGGGCAGGATGGCCACAAAGTCGATGATGTTCAGGGCGTTCCGAATGAAGTCACATTTATTCGGGCAGAACGTTATTCGCATTAGAAATTCAAAAGTGAACCACACCACACAAACGCCTTCAATGTAGGTGAGGTAGAGCGCAGTCTCAGTCTCCTGGTAGGTATTCGTCACTGTGACGTTGTCCACTACCTCCACCTCGGTGCGGTTGATGATGGGGTTGAAGGCCTCGTGGGTCTCCAGACAGAAAGTGGTGATGGACACCAGAATAAAGAACAGCGAGGCCAGAGCCACCCACTGAGCGGGAAGTAGAAATAGGGAGCAGAAGAAAACATAGAATGGAAAGAGAAGGGAGAGGGGGAAGAAGGACAGAGAGGATCATGTAATATAATCAAGCTCAACACCCAGCAGACATTATTAGCAGCATACAATGCAATTCAATCTATTATCAGAGACAGTGCCGCCTGGTTTGACAGTGAAAGTGGCACTGCCTTCCTCTATCTCTGCTCTCTATGTGTCTTGATTCAGAAGTCAATGGACAATCAATGTGAGATTGGGAGTCTTGCTTCTCTTCCCCTGCTGTATCTCAAGGTCATGTCATTTTCAAGAGCATGCTAAATTAGAATTACTAAGAGTCCGCAGCAGCAAGAGACAGGACATTAACCCACATGGCTAAAATTAGCTGGGGTTCCTCCCTTCAGCACCACCACAATGTTTTCTCTACACAGGGTCATACTATCCAGAGGATCAACCCTCGGAATCATAATGAGCGGAGAGGCTTGCTCAGCTGATGACAAACTTGGATTAGAAACCTATATTTCCCTTAATGGCAATCGTGTACTTTAGCATGCACTATGTATTGATTAGATGATCCCATTTCATCCCATTTAGGCTGTGATATGTCTAATGAATACTACATGGGCGTAACCGATCCAGTATTCTCTCCTGCGTATTGATAGCAGCCCCGTCTTCATGTTAGCCTGCTCTAATAACCCTCTACTGGTTGACAGTATGTGTTCGCTGCACATTGTATGTTCAAAAACTGCTTTATATTTATGGGAGTCTGAGGTCATTAGATCAGAATTGCTGGACAAAGATTCAGACAGTAAGAGCGGATATACTTAATCATCCTGTGAATCACAAACAAGTGGATCAATAGCAGTTTGTTCATGCATGAAGGGAGGCTGTGTAGTGCTGCATAGACTAATGCACAGCCTTGTTAAGTAGCTGGGAGGAGTAGTGAACAGTATCAGGGAGGAGGTTAGTTGGAGATGGGCGTGTCCAGGTATGAGGACGTCTTACATATAGTCTGCTGAGCAAAGGAGAGACAATTCCACTCACGGTGTGAGAAGGAAGGCACGCAGCACGAGATGGAAAACATGCACTCATCATAACATCTCATCACTGGCAATTAATCGCATTGTGCTGAGGAAATCACTGCTGCTTATGAATGTCTGCTTCCCATCCTTGTTAGTATGACGGTCCGCAGGGAAACTGTGTGTTAGCAACAGCATGCTGACTTCTGTTCAGTCAGCAGGGCTGTCCACTTTGAGACGACTCACTCTGAGCAAAGGAGACGTACACCAGTTTTGATGAAGATGAAGACTCCTTGCCATTTACAGTATTGTTTAACTCTTTAAATTCAATGCATACATTTTAATACAATAAGATACAAAATTACTTCTAAATGAACTTTTGTCAAGCTGATAATGTACCGCTTTTGTTGGTGAAGTGTGAGAAAGAGATTGCGTGTGAGTTTTTGAGGCAGCAGTATGTGGTGTTGTATTGGATTGCATAATATTGTTGTTTTGTCCACCCCCTCTACTGTATGCACTGTTCAAAATAACAAAGTACACCCAAGAATATAATACAAGTCAACCACACTGAAAACTACAACCTTGAAAAAGAACAGATTGGAATCAACAGCAAAGGCTTGATTACCAACTGGGCAGAGTGGGAAACCCTCTGAACATCCCACCCTGCAAACTGTCAAACAAACGCTGCATCTTATTAGAACTCCTCTTACATTAAATGATGCTTCTTCGTGACAGTCAGGAGCAGTGTGGCTTGGAGGGAGGGTGTTTGCTCTTGTATTGGCCAATTCTCACTGTTACTGGCAAATCACAGGCCTACAGTGATATGCAGCGACAAGAGTTTTACACTGATGTATCCGCTGTGAATAGATACTGTAATTAACTCTGAGGCTCACTTCTAATTAATCTTCTTGCAAGTCTTAGTGTAGCTCTGTCAATCGTTGCTCTCTGCTTTGTATTGCTCAATCTTAAATGTGGCACACATCTGAGTCGTTTTTGCGCTTTTGGAAATGCCCCATGCATGCAGAGGGTGCAGTTTAAAAGGTGACTGTGTGTGTGTGTGTGTGTGTGTGTGTGTGTGTGTGTGTGTGTGTGTGTGTGTGTGTGTGTGTGTGTGTGTGTGTGTGAGTGTGTGGGGTGTGTGTGTGTGTCTTTCACTGATGCTTGTTGAGCAAGAACGTGTCAATATAGTTCAGTGCTGAATGGGGCCTGGCAACTAACCAATCAGCGCTACAGCTGTTCAACCAGCAGGTGGCACAGTGATCTTTGTGGGGGGGCTGTGGTTTAAAAAAAATCCCAGATGGAAAGGTGCCCACAACAAAAAATGTCACCTCGAACAGCAACCCAATTTTGGTCTGGAGGTCTGCCACTGAATTACTGGAGCCAAAGATCTGGTTTCCTAATGTGTATCTGACCTATTAAATCAAAGAACCAGGCTGCTCTTGTGTCCTGGAAATATCAATCCAGAAACCAGTGTAGTCACAATCACTCTTATCTAGCAGGATGGGAGTAATCATTTGCATGTAAATGATTTTGACAGATGAGATCTTTTCTTGCCCCTTCTTAGTCGCATCCCTGCTGTGGGGGCCCATGGGAGGGCAATGTCATCAATAGGTCATCAAAAAGCTTCTTTACCTCCCATAGACATCAATCTTTGTTTCACCATCATGGAGAAGGCAGACACATGCAACACTAAACACTTGTTCATGCAACTTAGATGCAATTTCCCCCTGGGGATGAATAAAGTCTAATCTAATCTAATCTAATACCATAAATTAAACACTTTGGTGGGTTTTACAGCTCAGAATGTGTCTATGGTATAACTCCTAATGAGGCCCCCAGATCGTGAGTTCAATGAGAACTCAAAACCATGGAGTTAAAGGCAACTTACCCTTGCATATTTAGATGAGTAAGGGTCCTCAAACAGAGCCCAAACGTGTTTCTGCCACCGGCTCCACAAGCTTCCACTCCTGGCATCATGAGTGTCTCCCTGTGCCAGCCTCCTTGTCATTTCATCCACATCATCCTCGCCAGCATGCTCCTGCTCAGGCTCCGCATCGTCGTTCCCCAGGTCTAACAAGCCCCCCCCGCCGAAACTATCAAGGGCCTCCTCTGCCTCCCGGTGCTGACGATAGGTCATCCAGCAGCATGGCTCCACGTCTGTCTCATCAATGCCCCAGAAGGCCAGTTCCTCCTCGTAGAGAGGCCCGCAGACATCCGCCGGGCAGTGCAGTTTACCTGTCCTGTAGTAGTTAAGGATGTGTGCAAACACGCCGGGGTGGCGGTCGAAGAAGAACTCCTCGCTCTTGGCATCATAGTCAAAGTGGTTGGGCGCATCGGGCTCCGCCAACCAGGAGAGGCGCGTGCCGGGCAGAGTGCGCAGGGTGCTGCGGTATGTCTGATGTCTGATCCCTCCCACGTTTATCACAATGCGATCCTTGTCGTCGCTCAGGCCCATTGCGTCCCTTAGGCATTTCTCAAATAAGTTCCCTTCATTGCAAAAGTAAGTCTATCGGCGCCCCGTGCGACCACGCACAGCAGTGACGACGACGACGCCGAGGAAAACAAGTGCACGGAGGAAGCAGCGCGCGGATCAACCTGTCGTTTCCTCACAAACTATATGAAAGAAGGCGACCGGGCTACACTCACACGCTGGACGCTGGCTTCTCTACAGGCAAGCCGGATGGGTCGTGAACGTGTATAGCTGCCACACTCACTGGAGGGGAAACAATCGAAAAAAAATGATTGCAGCCAATGACATGACATTAAGTGTGGACGTCACTTGGTCTGTAAATCCAAGATGTCGAGATAACGTTTTTAAAAAAAACGGCAGACAACCAGTCCAGCTCATTGGACTCCCCAAGTTTCAGTAATTGATCCGATTGCTCCTGAGCCGGTGTGTGTGTGTGAGTGTGTGTGTGTGTGTGTGTGTGTGTGTGTGTGTGTGTGTGTGTGTGTGTGTGTGTGCCTTCCACAGCAAGGTGACCGCGGTGGTGCTGAGCGGACAGCTCCCGGTGGAGGCGGCGCGCTGCTTCCAGTCTGCCTCCAGACTCTCCTCCTTCACACCGACGCTCAGCCCGCTTTGTCTCCTCGCACAGATGCTCTCCTGCTCGGGAACTTGACCCTCTCTTTCACGCGTCGCTGGTAAGAAAACAGCCTACTCTATTTGAAGGGAGGTGGAAGGCTGCTTTCTGAGCTGCATGGGTGAACAAATAAAGAGAATCGGAGATGAGTAGGCGTCAAACCTCCCCAAAAAGAAAAACGCCCAAAACTGCCTGTTATTCTCACTGTGGCCGGCTCTGCTCTCAGATCAGATGGAGCATGCCCAGTGGACAGCTTTTAAGTTCTCCAATTAAAAGCTGTTGAAATTGTCATCGCTGCCCATTTTCGTCGCTCGGAGATTTATTGGTCAGCGGGCTGTGACTGTCAGGGGGGGGGGGGGGGGGGGGGGGGGGGGGGGGACTCGTCGTCTTCATGCACAGTCGTTTGAAGAAGGTGTGACCCTGAGCCATGCACGCGCATATCCGCCCATATCACAGAGTCTGATCATATGCCTCCCTATGGCTCATATGCCTTCTTATGGCTCAGTGGTTTACGGATGTAAGATTCAGTGAGTGGTTGACAGTCTCGTGTGAATGTCTCTGCTCTGACTGTGAGGATGTTTTGAAACAATAAGTTGAGAGGTTGTTGTTGTTTGCGCAACTCTCATGCGCTGCACTTGATCTGTGTAATAATTAGCCCCCACTTGTGTGTAATGTGCCACCAGGGGGCGTCATTGCTCACTGCAAATAAGTGCCTTTTTTTGTCCAGATTTATGTCTGTTATTTATCGCGATATCTTAAATGTTTGTCAACAGATTAAAAATAGGTGAAAAAAAATCGGCCATTAAACAGTTTTTAATGAAGGATTCCTTACCATTGACATGTTTATAGCTTAATTTACGCATTTCATAATCGATGAATAACAACAAATTAAACAATTTCACACACATATGCCCGTGCCATGACTTTCATGCAGAAATGTACTTTTAAAACATGCTTTTATTATTAAAAGATTGGAAAGTGTAGGTATACGTATTTCCTTCCTGTCTTTTTCTTTCTACCTCAGAAAATAACACGAGGACTTCTGTCCTCCACTTCATGACCATAACCCATTTTTAAGCTCGCAGAGGAACTCATTGTGCTCTTTATGTTCGCTCTTGCGGATGGGGAGCTTGTTGTTCCCTCAGCCTTCTTCTCCTCCTGTCCGCTTCACTTAGTGGGCAGTTCTCCGTCTCGGTTTTCACTCTTGATTATAAAGGAGGAGTTTTCAGCAGAGAGGCACTTATAGTCCTGAATAAACTCTGGCTGTGTGATCCGGGACAGTAGGCTGACTTCACTAGCTTTTCATTTGGGCAAAAGGACGAGCTGATAAAAACTGGCAACATGGTTGTGGCGGGCTGCACGAAATGCATAAAATATATGTTATTTTTCTTTAATTTTATTTTCTGGGTGAGTTGAACATATTTGACTATTAAATAGATGTTGACTTTGCGCCTTTGATGTTTGAGTAACTTCTGTTTAAAAACGTGTTGATTGATAAAGCGGCTGCACGCGTCTGTTTAGCTCAAGGCTTAAAGTTAATACATTATAAGTCCTGCTGTGGACTTTTCATTATGTTGCTGTGTCTTTGAGGGCATCAGCAGAAGAACCGTGTCCGGGCAGGAGTTGAAATGCTCTTCATCAACAGTTACTTTTTTCTACCTCCAAGGAGCACTTCACACTGGGAGGGCTTCAGTCCTCTCACAGGGATAAGACTGTTTTTTCCATCACATTACTGCTATTTTAGATACATAATTTCATTGATTCAACGACTGTTCATATTATTCAAATACTCCAGACAGACTGGTCTGATTTCTGAAGTTGTTTCTGAAGGCTAAGTCAACCAAATTGGATGGTTTCTTGTTATTTCAAGGAGTCTCTCCACAGATTAAATAAAGAGGTAGATTGAACAGGGCTAATGGGGTTTCTGGGGGAGGGGAGAGCGGTTTTCCTTTTGACATTTCCTTTGTTCCTTTACCTGGTGACCAGACGTAGCATTTGCTGCCTTTGAACCTCCAAGGAGCTCAGGAAACACGTCACTTATTGTACAGCCTTGTTTTCTGAAAGGTTATTTCAGTAATAAGCGACACAGTGCTGTTTGCCTTTTACACTTACTTACATCACGTCAGACTTCCTGCAGATGTGCTGTGCACTTCATTTGTTCACTCGTGGCGATGCACAGAATTGATCACTAGTTGTTTGGGAATTTCCGTTTGACTTTATCTCCACATAACAGTCGTCTTTTTTTAGATAAGCCACCACATCCTGGACACTTGATGGAGTGTTTCCTCTGTTGGTTTTGCTGCTGCGCCTGTCATTGTAAAAACTCAAAGCCCTCTCTTCCTCATGTTGCTATTTTTCATGTAGAGGATTTAGTTTCCTGTTTCTTGCAGAACAATAGAGTGCAGTCATAGCACTAAATGTGCAGATATCTTGAGATAAACGTTGGCCTAAAGGAAAAGAGTATTGGCATGTGAACAATAAATTGCACTGATCCGTAGTTGTGCTCCATCAGCTTGTACATGATAACACTTGTATCAGGAGATACATAATTGAGGAGAGGGAAAGGGAGATCAAGTTAAAAAACCAAGTTCTTGAGTTGGCTTTGAAACAAAGTAGTGAGGACGTAGTCTGTGCCGTAGGTCACTGAGGTGTCAGGATGTTCTTTCATCACTTCTCTGGAAGGACACTGGAAAGTTCACAGCCTCCCGGCGGAGCTAAACACACAGAGAAAAACTAGCCGAAAGGTTTGGACACTGAGGTTTGGACACACATTTGATCTTAGGAGAGTCAGGCTCGTTTAATGGGCCTTGAAAGAAGAACAGTCTTAATTAATAGGATGTTATAATATTCATCGGAACATCTCTCTTCAATGTCGGACATTTTAAAAGGCTCTGGTTTTCCCCGAGGTTTCACCAAAGTAAAGAAAAAGGAAAATAATGAAAACCATTTTCTCTTTGGGGACAGCTGGCCGGAGGTGTTATCTTAGCAGTGGCCCTGTGGCTCCGCCATGACAGTCAAACCAGCAACCTCCTCATCCTCCAGTTTGAAGGCCACCAGGCACCAGGCACCTTCTACATCAGTGAGTATACTCCATCAACAGAAGAGCTTCACCTTCACATCAAACATTGTTTGCCGTGATCATTTCATTCTTCAATGCTAAATGTACACTGAGTGTAGCGGCCTCAGTGTGGACAAATTAACAAGGACATCTTAACATTTAATACAATCAACGACGACAACACAACACAGTTTGGGCTCAGGAATGTATCATAGATGCCAACCCAACAGAGA
The DNA here is from genome assembly GCF_009769545.1 of Cyclopterus lumpus. NCBI lineage: Eukaryota > Metazoa > Chordata > Actinopteri > Perciformes > Cyclopteridae > Cyclopterus > Cyclopterus lumpus. The sequence goes on along the minus strand of NC_046971.1, from coordinate 10,083,005 downwards.
TCATAGTCTTCACAAAACAAGTATTTTTTTCAGAGCTACTATATCAATTTGTTTATGATAATTGATCCACTTCCGGTAAGTGGCTTTGTCATCATTGCTTCTCTCCTATTTCCTCATAAGCATATGTCCTCCTTGAGACACTAGTTACTCTTCCCTTTAGTACTGCTTCTCCTTATTCCTCATGCTCCTCTTAACAGGACACCCGCTGTTAACAGAGTGATGAAACCTAACTCATTCAAATAATTAAGTAATTGTCTTACACACTCAGCTGGAACCATGTGAGTCTAGAAATAGTAGGAGCAGTGTGACCTTTGAGCAAAAACCAGGAAACAGGACCTGCGTATATCCGCAGCGTGACCATAGTTTTTCTTTCGGCTGTCACTCTAACACTAATGACCACACACTGAAGGTGATGTTTCTTTAACGCACATATGTTTATAACTTCAGCCTCAAGGTTCTTTCAAGAGAGAGGCCAGATGCCTCAGACAAAATGGTTTGTGAGCACGGTGCATAAATAAAGCCATCATGTGCTTCCCGTCGCTTGCACTTTAAAGTCAGGAATTTTTAGTGTCCATGCAGTCCAGCATGGTCTCTCTGTATGTCTTTGTAAAAGGTTTCCACAGAATCAGGAATATGTGTTTTAGGTCTTTCCCTCCACATGAACTATTCAATTAAATTCAATTCAGTTTTTTTTGTATAGCCCAATATCACAAATTACAAATTTGCCTCAGAGGGCTTTACAATCTGTACATATACGACATCCCTGTCCCAGGACCTCACAATTGGATCAGGAAAAACTCCCCAAAAATAACCATTCAAAGGGAAAAAAGGGAAAAAGGGAAAACTACAGTCTTAAATCACGTCTATTTCACTGGACTCAGCAAAACACACATTGGCCCTAAAACCTGCAATACATGATACGATTCAAAGGTCCGTCCTCTTGGTTAGTTGTGGTGGTGAACTCCAGTGAGTCCATTAATTCACATGTGGTCTTCACATTGCTGTCCCATACTTACCCCTCAGTAAGTATACAGAGCGAATGCAAGCCCGTGCTTTTTATAGAGGCACACTCGTGATTTTAAAGGCAGGGCGGCAAGCAAGGCCCACCCAACCAAGATCAAGAGACTGTTTCTTTTCTTCTTATGTTACCCTCCCTTGAACATACGCCCTTGCATAATTCAAATAACCTTGTACATCTGCGCATTACCCCTCAAATTAGAGTTTGGAGTGGATGTTTTTAGCATGCTGGTACAGCAAAGTAGTATTTATGTAAGGCAGAAAATACACATTCTCCAGCCTCCTATAACCAGCGCCTGAACTCATAATTGGTGGCAGTTGTATGTAGTCTGGTGTGGTTAGTGCTCCAGCCTCTCGTGCTGTGGGAGACAGATGCTTCAGTTTCTTTGCCAAGTATGTATAACGCAGAACCTCAGCCTGACAACTTTTCTGCATTATTTCAAAACTGAAAGAAAGAAAGAAGACAGTTGCATTGTGGGTAAGCAGGCTGTGAAGGAATGATTTCTTATACACTTGTGTATATCAATGTACACAATGACAAAGCATTCCCCTGAAGCCTCACAGCTGTTGATGCTTTGTCTAAACAGGACATTTCCAACATTTCCCACATGGAAATGGCAAAACAAAGACCTGTTGGGTTTTAACGTCGTATTCATTGCAACTCTGTTTGCTCCGTGTCTCAGTAAGATAGCTGTTTATCAAAGTTTAAATCAAAGACGTACACCTGGGATACAGTAGCGCTGATTCTCTTTTACTTCAACTGAACATGTCACCGTTTCCCCTTTCTGCACGCCAACTGACAATTCAACTGATTTCTACTCCCCGGTGAATACAAAATGTAACTCATATTTATCACCTATGAAACTTCCCTACTTGAGCACTTATGTTAAGGCAGACATTTTTAGTTTACGTCTGAAGTTTTGTGTTTATAAGTGCTACTAAAGTGGACATTTCTGGAGTATGAGAAAAAACTAATTTACAGGAAACAACCTGCATAAGACACAAAAAAACAATAAATATTTCCACGAAACTTCCCCAAGTTTTCTGAGAATTTCTGTTCAAATATGCAATGAGGTATTTTTATAACACAAACTCTTGGTGAATTTAGGAGAAATCCAAAGAGGTAAATAGACAAAGTCCTAAATGAAACACCTGCATTTGTATTTCAGATCTGTTCTTTCCACCAGTCTGAAAGAAGACATGTTGTGGAAGGAAAATAGCACAACATTGACTGTATTTGAATCTCACCTGAACTATTTAAAGGAACAGTTCAACATTTAGTGTAATGTGCTCATTCCCTTTCTTGATAAGAGTGAAACAAGAAAATCAATACCACTCTTTATCGACATGGTATCAATCTTCCCTTCTACCTTTTTAAAGTGAATAAACGTTGTGAGTTGTGAATACATTTGAGCCGGCTTTGATAAGCTACAAACATGTTGTGTGACTTTAACGTAGTGTTTCACTGCAGGAGGTCAGCTTTTAAAGACCAGATTCCTGTCTGCTCGGACCCTTTTGTTCCAACTCATTCTGTTAACAAGATGATAGGTGGAAATGATTATAAAGAGCCTTTTAAATAATTAATCCTCTTCTCATCATTTATCCATTGATTCACAGTATGACTGAGTTCATCTCAGTTTATTGATGTCACACACCGACCGTGTGAACATGACTACACAGCTCTTTTTTTAATATACGAGAAGTGGGCTTTCAGCTGGTCTTCACCTCCCCCTCTTCCTACCTGGAGATTACACTGGCACACAAGAAATAAATGAACTTCCCCAGTGGTATAAAATCGCCTGTCTCCCTTAAGGTCTCAATAGCCTTCAGACCTCAAAGGGTGTTGTCATAGTAATGGAAGGCAGTGGAAATAATGTCTGCTTTGCCGCATTGCCGGGTTACTGGCTGGTAGCTGTTTCTCACTCCAATAAAAACCTGAAAGAGGGGGGGGGGGTTGAGTTGAGACAGCCAGAGAAAGCGAGAGTGTAGGTGAGTAGGGAGAAGGACTGTGCTGACATGTCAGCTACGTTAGAGCCTGTGCATGTTTTAGTGTGAGTAAGAATAGAAAGCCCAGAAACTCCTGGAACGTCCTCTTAAAAGCAAGTGAGGAAGCATTTGCATCCTTTACTTAAGTAAAAGTAGCAATCACTTAAATACTGTCAGGTATACCTTATGCCACTATTTCAGTGTTGCAACGCACATTTGTGTTCACAGTTTGGAGAATTCTTTGCTTCTTCTGTGACATTTGATAATTTCACCTTTAGTTAGACCTGCTGGGTCTTGATTATTTAAATTAAATCATTTCAGAAGGGAAGAGAGGGAATTTATTTAATTTATTTAATAATCTATTTTTTAATTGTTTTCTATAAATTAATAACGAGTTTTATTATGTCAAAACCTAATCTGAAGAATAACTAGTGATGTCAAGTATAAAGTACAATCAATTAGAAATCGAGTCAATGTATTTTGTTATCGTAATCATAAGATTTTCAGTTTTAGTGTTCGAGTTGGGAGATTGCTTTGGATCTGCTGTTATGAAAATGCAAACTGCAGTTTTTCTAAAACATTATATCCTTCTGGCAATTAATTAATGCAGGTTATTAATTTGATTAATTCCTGTTGGAACAGAGCCACTTAACCTCTCAACCTCCGCTGAACAAACTGTCCCTGTAATCACTCTGATGGAAAGATAAAGAACCTGATTAAAGGAATTAGTATCTCGGCCTGCTAATAGAAGATACACATTCATTGCTGAACATCTCAATCAGCACAAGGCGAGAAAGTGCTGAGAAAAAAAGAGCCAGTAATGGATGCCTTCATGTCACCAAGTACTTTAAATCAAACTCACCATACACACAGTACAATATATATATTTTCACCCTCAGTTTTTGTGCTGAATGTTTTCCTTTAAGCTACATTAAACATAAACCAGACCTCTGCTGCAATCTGAGCGTTTTACTGCAGCACTA